>NW_005187607.1:854612-864328 GCF_000239375.1 Pundamilia nyererei
GATAGATAGATAGATAGATAGATAGATAGATAGATAGACACACACTCCTCTTTCTACCCGGGGAGTTTTCAAGTAGCCGAAGATTATGGCTGAACTTGGAAACTCTGCAATCACACATTAAACATACAGGAGTGTATGAGTAGGTTCACTGTCTTGTAGAAGAAATATTACCTTCATGGCTGTATCATGCCTCTGCAAAGAATCATGTGAACAACTATATTTAGGAAAGCAGGCCAGGGGTTACAGCGGCTCACAGAGACTCTCAGCAGCTCTCAGAGGAGCTGTTGTGCACTCCCCAAAAACTGAACTACATACATCAAACAAAGCCCTCTGTTAATGCTGAAGTTGGGCCAATGCCAAACATGGACTGAAGGATTTGAAATAAGCAGATTTTTAAAAATAAATAAATAAATAATATTATTATTATTATTAATAATAATAATAATAATAATAATAATAATAATAACTCTGGACATTGTTTTCTGGCTATGGCCCTAACTTTCTGCATCTGTTATAAGCAGAGCTCAGTACATTAAAAAACAATTAAAAGTGTTTTCCAAGCGTCAGTAAACACTGAATGGTGACAAAACGATGAAAAAAATATACATATAATTTTTTTTGTTTGTTTGTTTGAAAATGTTTAGAAAAATATTATCTGCATGATAATAACAATCAAGTTCACTTCAGACCCATATAATGTGAACACCAGCTTCATGCAGTTTTCTCATTACGCAAGGAATTACTCATTGTTGTTTGGATTTTCTAGGTTATTCAGCAGAGAACAAAATATACAGAAGTGAAAGAGTAATATCTTTCTTTTCCTCGTTTCATAATAAGGTGGGCCTCGTTCCTAAGCATATGCAGCAGAGTTTTTAATTGAAAATGGAAATTTCTCTATTTAAGTCCTGATTATCATAGCAGGTGGAGAGCAATTAAAATAAATGAATGGTGATGTGCCTCTGTCCTTGCATTACAAAATGCTGGAGGCGTTTTAGCACGCATTTGCACTCACCTACATCACAGATCCTCTTGCGACTCTTACTGTATCACAGACTTCATTTAACATTTGGTTCAAATTCAAAGGAATTAGAAGAAGGTGAATTATATTCATGTGTGGTTTATTTGTGTGTGTGTGTGTGTGTGCATGGGCACATCTGTTCGAGTTAGTCTTGGATAAGAAAAAAAATGGTTTACATTTGGCTTTTGAATAGTGGACAGCTGAGAATGCAGCAAAAACTGAGAAAGTTCAGTGAAACCATCTGCCATAAGAAAAACCGAAAAGTTCACATTGTACATAATTATCATCATCATGCAGACGTGAGGTTCACACACACACACCCACACAGATCACAGGGTGTTGAGTCTCAGCTTGGAGAGAGAAAAATGAGCCTTTCAAAGAAAGAAAAAAACAGATATCAGTGGCAAGTGTCTTACACTTGTTGTTACTTCTAAGTTACAAGCAAGTTATATCAAACTTGGGTAAATATTTCAATTGTGGGATCTTCTAGTTAGTGACAACTTGAGAGAGCCTCTATAGAGTATAAATGCTGTTGGAGTTAAATGGAGGCTTAACTTGCTGCAGCAGTCAACACTATGAACATTTTGTTTGAGCAATAAATGTAAAAATTTCGATGACTTCAACATGCATATGTCCATGAAAAATGTGGAAACCCCACATATAAAAAAGAATAGTTTGCTTGGTTAAATTTACCATTCATCACATGATTATGTGGAAATGTCTAAATTAGGAATCTAAATTGTTTGATGTGTGCTCTAAATTCTTAAGTTGCAAGCAGCTTTACAGAAAATCTGCTGCGGTTTGCACCAGATACTTGTGTAAAGTATCCCTTTACCACAAAAATGAAAGCATGCGAGGGCTGTTTCATGTAGATGTTGGAGTCGGTAACATAGATGGTGGTTGTCTTCTGATTGGAGCATGTCCTGCTGATATCATTATACCCCATCAAGGAGATGCCAGCAGCTGAGGTTTAACTTAAAGCAGTTTTCCAAAATAGTCATAATGCATTACTGCCTCACATCTTTACAACATGCCTGTGTGCTAAAATGTGCTCTGTTATGTTTGTCATGTTAGCCAGACCGGCTGGGGTTAAATGCACAAGAAAGAATGAGACATATGTTAACATAAGGGAAATCTCAAAATAAAGTGGGACCAAATGACAAAGAGACGCAACAGAGCAAGCATAAGAGCAAAACAAAGAGGCACGGAAATGTAGTGGTGATACAAAGAGACGTCAGAGGTGTGCTTGATAGGAAACACAGCCGCGGTGTCGTGCTATGCCCCAGTTGGGTGTCGTCTTCAGCTCCAGCCCCCACTGATGGATGATGAGACACTAGTCTGAGTTGAATAGTGAGGCGGGGGACGGTGAATTGGAACCAATGTCTAAAGCTGCCTCGTTCACCATAAATTAAAACAGGGCAGCAAGGATTGAATGGCACAAGTGTGTGTATGCACACGTGATTGCTGTTCTTTCTTTGTGAGAACCAGTTTGACTTTAGATTTAGTCCACTCTGTGGAGTTCTGGTAAAGTGACATCATCTCGGAGTTAGAGAAGATGACAAAAATTGTATAAAATATCATGAAATCATGATTTCATAAATGTAATTTATATCAACACAAATATAAATAATAAGAAATAATGGTATGCGTGTGGCAGTTGTAATATCTTCTAGGTAACAGCGATATATGCGTAGATACAGAGAGATACCGTGTTAGCTGTGCAAATCTTAATAGTGCCATTACATGCATTTGTGCGTGCTTGCCCAAGCATGACTATCCAACCGTATTGACTAACATATGTTTGGAAGCTCATATTGCATCCAGATGTCACGCCAAATCAATTTAAGTCAAAGAGAGCCAAATGTGTTCATGAGGCTCACAAGCCCACGGCAGGTGCAGCCCTTTCCACAGCTTTCAACAATGTAGCCTAGTAACACGTGTGGAAAAATAAAAGCACAGATTTGACGTTGATCCGAAATATCAGTCTTATATTAAGCATGGGATATAATCTATAGACCGCCGGCCACCTGTGATACAATTCCAATTTATTTCAATATTATTTTACTCCAAATGTATGACAAGGATTGTTCTGGAGCAATTCTAAATGATAATTAAATGGTTATAATAAAGGTTAAAATGAGGAAATCTACTGTTAGTGGTGTACTTGTACACAAGTGTACAATATCTTAATGTGCATATTTATTAAAAAGATTGTTTTTTAAACTATAGTGAGAATGACCAGCCTATCATTGTGGGACTAGTTAGGCACTGCATAAATCCAGCAGTTATCATATAATTTATCCCTCGATAGTGAAAGATGTTTTATGCTATATTCAGTTCTCTTTTTTTGCTAAATATGTTTTTTTGGTGTATTTTATTGTATGTTGCTATTCTACATATCGTTATAGTTAGTCACTCAATTATTATAAGTGATACCGCTTAACAAATATTACATTTTCCACGAGATTCTCGTGGAAAAGGTCACATAGAAAAGTAACAACACAATAGAAGCTTAGGTTTGATCTGTAAGTGAGCTACGCTCAGTTCCACTGTCTACCTCTCAATCAAATGCATGCAGTGATCGCACTCCCTAAGGTCGTTACCAACATGACTCTATGACCTGCATACAAACTGGATATATCTGTTCAATCTATTGTAAAAGACATGTGTGACACATTTATGAAAAATATCTGCAAAGATAATGCTTTCAGTATGTCAGCTATTTCAAACCTCCAATGTTAAATCCTCTGTCGTTCCAGTACAACATGATGCATTATCCCAAATGTCTATGACAAACAGTCTTTCGTGAAGAGACTAGAGTGAGAAGTAAGAGGGAAAAGGATCTCTGCTGGAGAGAGGAAGCAAGACTGAGGGGGACACTCTGTCATCTGTCTGGTTTATATTGTGCTGCAGAGAAAATGTACTTGGGGTGCACAAAGAAAACACAATAAATTACACTCTGTGCTTCTCATTCATAACCTGGGATTATCATCCTCAATCCATACATCACATAGAGAGAGTAGTTCGTATTTTGCACACATACACAGCCATATGGAAATAGGCAGGACTAACGAAACGCACATACATGCAACACCAAATGTAGGCCAAAAGCCATTAATCCACTGAGTGACTGGGAAAAGTTCCAAATGGACCCATGTTTGAATGCATGTGATGTGTTGGTATGCAATCAATTTCCCGTGTATGCTAAAATAATTATCAAGTTGTCATCTGGAAATGCACCTCAGAAGGCTATCACAGCAACAAAGAGCCGAAATGCAGGTAAACACAAAATATGCTTTTTAAATGAATAAAACATTCATTTGTTTTTCCTTTTTGTTCTACGAGCTTGGGGTGTGTAAGGCTACGATCACTAAATTAATACAGTAACACTGAACACAATTAAAATGAATACAAAAACATTTCCCTTCCCCTTGCAAAGTGGTACAAAGTGAGCAAGGAGAAGACATATATTAAACTGATTAAACATATTTTTTTTCGTTTCTTAGTTACACATCCAGACATACTGAAGCTGGCTTTATTTAATGACCTCCATGATTTAATTAGGAAGGAGGTGCCTGGGATAGTTTAGCCCATTCTCATTTTTTTGCATTATACACTAGGTTATGGTTGTGGTAGGTCTCACTCTACCTCAAATCACGATCTCTCCCTAAACCACTCAGAACTCTTTAGAGCTAAACAAACAAAAAGAAGAACAACTTCAAAAACTAAAAATGATTTCATAATGTTAAGAGGGGTTCTTATTGAATAATTTAATGTCCTTCTATTCTTAAGATTAAACACAAACTGAAACAAAAGCTACAGCCTTTTAATCCATCAACACTCCTGTTCACCACTTTAAATTAGCGTGTTGCAAAAGTGAGTCAAATCGTTCTGTAAAGATTTCCAGCATCTGTCAGGTGGTTATTATAATGGGACATTAATATGTAAAATCCACCCGCTTTAGCATGTTTAATTCAATTAACTTACCTTTCCTAGAAACAAGTATCCAACAACATATCCTGCTGTCTCTGCTGAGACTGTTTTCATGCTACTTATTTCAATCCACTCCCTGAAACTTTTGCTTCTGTCACTTAAGGTATGTTTTATTCTTAAACAAAGAGATGATGAGGCTTATATTTTGGAATAATATTGTAGTTTTAAATATTTTTCTACCAGCTAACATTTTTCAGCACTTTAAAAAATATCTGAAGAAGCTGTAAACAGTACATAACATAGTTAATGAGGAATCCACTGGAATCTGTTGGAATCCACTTAAAAGTGTTGCTGTCTGTTGACTGCTTGAGTAGCAGTCCAACATTTACACATTTTGACATTTTATCTGCACCAAGGAAAATGTCTGTCTATGTCCTTAGAAAATAGTCACAAAGCAACTAACCAAGAAGGATTGAAGTCGTGAACTGTTAAACTGATGGCTGGCTCTACTCATTTATCAGTTTTTAGGGAAACAACCACAAAAAATGTTGAGAAAAGATAAGAAATAAAAGTTCCTTTGTTACATTAAAAATGATCCACTGTTAAGATGAAAGTATTGATTAGATCTGCTGTAAATTATGGCTGTATGGACTAAATGTCGGTCTTGTCTGGGAAAGTTGATTCCCATTCAGGTAAAGTGCACTTTCAATTACATTTTGAGGTGTACTTGCCATTGATTTTCTTGCTTTCCTATTGCCACTCCTTTTCAGCCAAAGAAACATTTATTAGGTGATGTAGGACTGATTATTATAGCAATCCAAATAATGAACAAAGACTAATGTGATTACATTTACGACTGGGTTTCCCATTTTTCTAAACCTTACCTCACATGTACTTTTTGAAAAAAAGAAAAAAAGAAAAAAGTACAATAGCTAAAAAACGAGGGAAAGTAACGGTGCCACTCTGGAGTCACCCAAGTTTGCTTGGTGAAAGTCTTTTACCTCTGTCAAAGAAAGTGGGATACATCTTTTTCTTATTCCTCAACCTCTCTTGGCACCTCTTATGACCAGGGAAGGATGATGACAGGAAAAACATGCTGTCGCACACCTGCTTTCTCTCATTTTCAGCTTGCCATCTGACCATCTGCTCCCACGCTAACTTATTACACACATCCACAATCCAGACTAACTCATACAAACATCCTTCAGTGGCCGAGGGAAGGTGAGAAGATACATATGGTCACATGTGATTCAAGCAAGGAGCTTGCCCATATTCGGAGTATGGATATAGACATCGTTAATATAAAGGATAATATTTTACTGATCATATATAAATATTAATAAATTAATGTGTTTAAATGACAATCTGGAGACTGCTACCCTCCCAAGAAGCCCATTGTACTCCATAGGTTAGAGCAGGCATACCATTTTTAATGTAAAAGTTAGTGTACACCCATTTCTCAACATTTTCCAGGAAAACACATTAAAATCATAACCGCAAAATAGCATTTTAAAGACAGATAGTATGAAATATAATCAATAAATATCAAATAAAAGTAATTACACTTGAAGTTTGATTTTAAGAGGAAACAGTGTCTTCTGATTTTGGAAAAAAAGGAAAACAAACTATCAGCTGCCTACAGCTTTCTACAGACCTCACCTCTGTCAGCCCTCTTCTCTGCTCTCCACTTGTAATTGTAAATCATTTCTTTTATCTTCCCTTCTCGTCTCTTCTCGTCTTTTCTCCGATGAACAGACAGGCTAACAGTAGATGAGATGAATAGTCTGGGACAGTAATATAGATGGTGACTTTGACCTGTACCAACTCCTCAAACTCGTTCCAAATCAATCTACCATTCCATCACTGTGACCCAGATGTCCACCCTTCTTCCCTCTCTCTATCTTCTTCCCTATCTCTTGCCAATCTCCATTCATCAGTGGTTCTATCTCCATTCTCTTCTCTCATCTCTTCTTCCAAAATGACTAGAGTCAGATTTTCTTGACAGTGAGAAAAAAGTTTTTTCTTTGTGCGCAGTACTTTAAAGAAGAAATGAATACTTGAAAATGAATTGGACTTTCAAAATAAGCTTGCCCTGAAACCTTTTGTTCCATTACTCTCATGCACTATTCATATATCTGGATGAACTATCTCTCGCTTTGCTTTTTTTTCACCAAACTAATCAGGCACAGAGTTAATGACCTTGAGGCATTAGCAAAACAGTGTGACTCACACCTGCCGCTTATTTTCTATGCGCATGTGTATGTGCTCCATTAGTTTGTCCAGTTGTGTAGGAAGGTGAAACAGAAAGCTCTTCCTCTGTCCCACGATGTTTTTTAAAAAATTATTAAAGGCACAGTTAAGCAGACACGGATTAAAAGAGAACTTCTATCTGGAGGTGGAGCAGAGTACCAAGCTGCTATGTGTTTGCTTGATTGTTTGTAAGGCTGTCACTACCTTTCTGTACATCTGTCCTAAGTTACAATGGTGACTTTTACAGCAGAGATATGTTAATGCTGTAATCATTACAGCCATACCTCTGGTAATATTGTCGCTTGACATGTTATTGTGGTATTGTGTCAGGAGCAGAATGAGATCGGGGTAAATCCTTTTTTGTCCCTTTTGTAATCCCGTGTCTGGTTTCCGACAGGGTATTAAAGCCACAGCCGACATGTGAATCGATGATGGTATTTGCACAGTTCTTATCACGTTGCTTATCTACTGTCATAGAAACCTAAGGATTACTTTCACCTCCGGCTTATAGCTGACAGTGATGGAAGCAGCGGGTGGTTTCTGTGATTTGTTTTCTTTCTTTCTTCTTTCCTTTATCTTTCTATATGAGGCTCAGAATATATTTGTCAGGTTTCTGTGTTTGGTTTAAATGTGTAAAGATAGCTTGTTTGTCTCATCAGAAGAGTCAATTGAAAAAGGTTTGGATTTCACTCAGCTGATCACAGAAAAGCAAGATCAGGAACAGATGTGAACATTACAGGGCATCAGGCAAGGACCGAACCAAAGGATTACGCAGGGATCGCAACATGCAACAGACACCAAAGGAAAGAGAGGAAGCAAACTCAGAGGAATACAGAGCAGCTTTCTGACCTTTTATGATGATATTTTCAAGGTTTTGAAATAGGTATTCCACAAATTTGAGTAGAGATTTGTTTTTAAAACTTTGGTGGGTTCTGAACTCAACTCTTGCTTTTCATTGTGTGAGAAGGGTAAGCACTGCAGTACAAGAACAAAGAGCTGCACCACACATCTGTCCTCTCTATTCTACATGCAGGGGACCACCTCCAGCTGTCTGCATAATAAACACTCTCTAACACACGCACACACACACACCAAAAAACAAGAAAATAGTCAAGCATGCACACACAAACACACACTCACACACCCACACAGTCCTAGTGAACATTGCTGTGAGCGCAAACATTAAGATGTTGTAATTTTTGGGGTAATTAGTTGGCCTGTCAGTTTTATGGCTGTACCTTGCTAGCTCCAAGATTAGGCCTCTGAGACCTCCTGCTCTGCTGCACACACGGCTTACGTACCAGTGTGTGTGTGTGTGTTTCTGAGAAAGCGAGAGAGATGGGTGGCGACAGAAAAGCAGAGAGAATACCGCAGAGAGGGAATATAATGCCGCTATTTAATTAGCAAAGCCCCATTCAAGTTCATCTCTTCCATCAGTGATTCTGACTCCTATCACCATTAACAAGATAGAGATTTCTGTTGTATTTTCTAATGTGTCTTTGCACATGCAGCGATTTTAAATTCATAGCTGTCATTTGCATTCAAATACCCTTTGGAATTACTGTAATCATAACTCTACCGAGCAATTATTTCAGGCTGAATGAGAAATGCTCATAATAACTTTGAAATCGTGATAATGGGATCATCCGAAAGATTAAAGAAGAGAAGAATATGGCCAGGACTGTGGTGACAGCAGACTATATTTACTTTACATAAAACTCCCCTTAGTACTAAGAGTGTTCTGAAGTGAAATATTTAAATAAAGGAAGAAAAAAAGGAAAGCAGTAAATATGACATAGATAAATTATAATCATAAAATAAGCAAGTACAATTTTAAGATAATTCATCCTCCTGAAATAGTAAAATATAACATCACAAACATATGCGAAACCATGTTCACAAACTGGATTTGAATTTTGAAATAAATAATAATCAAAGAAATAAATGTTTAAGGAAATTAGTAATACGTAAAAGAGGCAAGCCAAAGCTCAAGAGACAATGTCATCATTTTATTTAGCAGCTTGCAGCTTGTGGACATATTTAACACAGTGTTTACTGGCCGCGCTCCATTAACTCATACATTCTGTTAGTAATTCATGTCCGTAGACATACACAGACAAAGACAGACTCACTTACATGTTCAGTGCAATTACTCAAGACTTGAAAGAGGAGAGGACAAGTAATTGAATTATGTTCCATATAAACAAACTTGGGAGAAAAAAGCCTGCTGTTTCTATACTCCCTGCCTTACACTCAACCTCTTGGCAAGTAGCCTGTGTGTTATCCACATAGACACACAGTCTTGCACACACAGAGACAAATATGTATGCATTAATATATATATATATATATATATCAGAAAGGTCCAAACGGTCCAAACGGATATTTAAGTCGAACTGCCTGAGAATATTACATACCATTTTTCTGTCAGCTTGCACTAAATTCTCTGCTCTGTGCTCTTAACTTCATGGTTATGCTACAGTGTTAACTAAAAACTTACAAAAACAACTGTGGG
>NW_005187607.1:864348-871579 GCF_000239375.1 Pundamilia nyererei
TATATATATACACACCTAATCTTCTGATTTAATAAGGTTTCTTCTCCATAGCAATAAACCTTTACTAGGATAAGTTTGATGAAAATAACCCTACTTGTGCTCTACTCTAAACACGTAAACCTTTGTATATGCTGTGTGTGCCTTTATGGCTCTTTTCAAGCCTGTATAGAGTTTGGATGATAAGTTACATTATCATCCATCTCCTGAGGAAAGTGCTGACCCTGGATATGGGTGCCTCTCTAAAGGTCCTTTCTTCCTTTGTCATAATCAAAGACTTGGTTGGAGAGAGGTTTTGCAAGGAAAGAGCCTGTTTCCTCATTTTTTTTACTTAGTGTGAAGGTAGAAACTGTAAACACATCAGACAGAGTGTGCTAGGGAGAAACAAGAGCCACTAACGATGTCTTAGTTAGGTCCATTCAGTTTTTGGTTTAGTCCCCTGACAAGAAAACTATTATTAAAAACAGATTCGAAGCAGTCCCAGTCTGTAAAGCACGTAAAGGACAGAAGATAAAAGTATAGAACAGTAGAATAGGCAATGCTTGAATTCATGGTTTATGATTTAAATGCAAAATCTACTTAAAAATGAGCCAATTACAAATCCCTGAATTTATACCTACATTAGAACTAAATGTTTTGCTGTATGACCTGATGACCATCCAAAGCACATGGCACCTACCAGAAATAATGCTATACTGTGAGAACTGCCCAAGGTATTACTCAGTTTACTGCTACTACATGTACACACACAGACACACACTCATTTATACACACAATTTCCCCTGGCCCTGTCCCGGGCAGCATATGGCAGACCTTGAAGTTCAAGGACACCAGTGTTTCTCAGATTTAAGAAATCCATCACTGACAAACACATTCATCTCAGCCTCACCCTGTGGAAAACATACACATGCAGCCTTGCATGTTCACAATCATATGGTCACTACACGACAGAAAAGTCAGACAAAGACAGAGGTAGCGACCAACACTGCACAGATTAGCTCCTATCTAACGACTGGAGGTCCATGATAGGGGCTTAACAAAAGGGAATTTAAGGGATGGCTAAACACACACACATGCACATGTAAACACACAACATGTCTTTTGTTGAGCTTGCATATCCACAAAAACATTTCTTTCATGAGGCTGTAACCCTCATAACTCTTTAACAGTTTATACATTAAAAGCTGTGTATATCCCCATGCTTACCATTTCCTTCACCAAAGTGAAATCTAGAAATGTGCTTGTTTTGTGCTGTTGATGTGGATGGGATTAAATTTAGGCCAGCCACACAAATGCTGACATATGCGCTGACATACAATCAACAACAAACACACACTGACCAGTTTCTCTTATTTTTCAGCAGCCCAGCCTTGGTGTCTCACCCTGACATGTTTGAATAATTCAGGTTGTGCTTGAATAAGCATAGCCTCCCATATATCCGATGGATCATAGCTGTTGGCCCAAGCATTTGTCACAACAAAAGGAGAAAACAGACACTATGACTACGGTATCTTACATTATGTCTAATGCCTCACCGATCACTGTTATTTATAGCAAATGTATTGTGGTTACACGAGTGTGCTGCATGTGTGTGTTTGCACTTTATTGCTATTCTATCTTTATTTTTTCGCTTGTTTATAAAGCTATACTGAAATCTCTTCTATTGCTCTAATTATCTAAGATGTTTGTGTTTGCTGTAATTTGATTAACTGGACAGTTTTGTTTTGTTTTAATTACAAGCCCAGTCACATTTTTGCAAAAATACATCTAGGGTATGCGCAAACAAAAATATTAAACTAAATTTTTTGAAATAATAGGTCACATCATTTCTTTCATGTTGGTCAAAAGGAATATGTGTGTTGGTTGAAAAGAAAAAAAGTTCAAACCAATCATCAGAATAGGGAAGAAATGTGATTTGTGGCTGTGAACATGTCATGGTTGTTGGTGCCAGACAAGCTGGTCTGAGCATTTCAGAAACTGCTGATCTACTGGGATTTCCCCACACAGCCATCTCTTGGGCTTAAACAGAATGGTCTGAAGAGGAGAAAATATTCAGTGAGCAGCAGTTCTCTGGTTGAAAATGCCTTGCTGATGTCAGAGGTCAAAGGAAAATGACAAGACTGCTTTGAGCCGATAGAAAGGCACCAGTAACTCAAATAACCACTCATTACAAACAAGGTTTGTGACTCCTGTCCACTCAGAAGAGGAAACTGAGGCTTCTGTTCACACAGGCTCACCAAAGTGGACATACTAAGATTGGAAAAATATTGCCTGCTCTGATTTCAGCAGTGAAGTTCCGATTGTAGGGTCAGAATGTGGCGTAAACAACATGAAAGCCAGTAGAGCCAATAGAGCACTTTTGGGATGTGGTGGAACAGGAGCGTCACATCATGGCTGTGCAAAAAGTGCAGCATCTGTGTGATGGTGTCATGTCAATATGGCTTAAAATCTCTTGCTGTATCTAAAACATGAAGACTTCAGCAATTCTGAAGGCAAAAGGTGTCCAACTCGGTACTGACAAGGCTTAACTAATGAAATGGTCAGTGAGCGTATATAGTTTTTACATATTATAACCTGTTACAGTAATTACTATGAATGTAGTGCATCAATGAGCATGACTGTTTGTGCGTGTGCGTGTGTGTGTGTGTGTGTGTGTGTGTGTGTGTGTGTGTGTGTGTGTGTGCGTGTGTAGAGGACTAATGAGCTTGTTTGTTCTACATGCTTTATAGGTCCTGGGGGGATAACAGGAGATGGGCACATACACACCTTGCTCCCCACAGAGGCCATCTGTTGTGCAGACACTCAGAGATACACACATTCATCCACACACTGCCAAGGAAAGCCGCTATAAAACTGCTGATGAGGGAACACAGATATTGATGGGATCACTCATTCGAGCTGTCTGTTTGGAGATATTGCTCTACTGACTGTAGAGCTGATACAATAATGAAGAAGAAATGGAACAAAGGCTCAGGACAAAAGGCGTCTCAGAAACATGCTATATTAAAAGAAATACTTACTGAAGAATCTAATTTGCTCTACTTTGTTGTGCACTAAAGTTATCTTTTCAGGTATGGTACATTCCACATTGGTCATAGGCCACCAGATTTTCCCAGATTCAAACTAAGAATCTTGTTACTCTTGTTCTTTTGTATCTTTCAGTTAATCATAAATGGTTCCTAACAGTTTGTTTGCCTTCTTTTACAACTGATCTGCTCAGTATTTAGCGTTTTAAATAGCTTTTGTAGGACAATTAAAATGATACAGCCACATTATTTGTGTGCTATTATTAATTATTAACTACTTCCTTCACTGAAATCTATATTGGATTTAACATTTCTGCTGAACAGTATGATTTTTCAGAATGTATAGTTGTGAAAAAATACAAACAAAGCGATCTACCATTCTCTTTTCAGAAGCTGCCAGCCTCGAGGCAATGTACAACTCTGTGAAATATATTTAATTACCGCACTAGACTAACGCTGCTCACACAAGCTGAATAAACAGTAGTTCAAACAACAAGGATCTCCCACTGCACGCCATCAAAAACTCCCCAGTAAAAAGAAGAGGTAGAGGAGTCAATATTCAACCTTTCTGAAAGACACATAGCTATGAGACTGAGCTATGATGGAAGCTCTTTCTCACTTGGCTAACCTTCAATGAAGCCTCAGATGAGAAGAAAATACTATTTTCACCTCACTTCTGGGCCAGAAGTGGCTCGCTATGGGCTGTGTGTTGTGTTGTCTTGTGTGTGTGTGTGTGTGTGTGTGTGCATGTCTTTCCATGTCTCTGTTCTATTTTCAGTCTATTTTCAGTCCGAGATTGCTTTCATACAACCAAGGCTATCTAATTACTAAGTTACTAGTTTATCATCTACACCTGTACCATCAAATTCTTTTTTTTAATCTACTGCAGTGCAATCCCTTTTTTGCTATTTCTATTCCTATGATCACAGAAATGTGCATAGATGAATGGAACAGAGCATAAGAACTGACTCTGTATCTGCAATGCAACCCAAGATTTCACAGATTCCCATTGCCAAATCACAGTTTTTGAGCCATTGCAAAATAGCGCAATTGTAGAGCTACTGGAGTGCTGTAGGTTGTGTAATATTGCATGTATAAGCTGATTAAAATCGTTAATACTGAGTAGTAAACCCGAAGCAAAACTATTGTCCTTTTTTGTAACAGCAGCTCTGTGAGTCTGTTCCTTGCGTGGTGAGGCTTAATGCAGAAGGTAATGGTAAAAAATGTTAATTGCAAATATTGTAATGATTGATCAGAAACGCTTTATTTATTCATTAATTAGTATTCATTATGTCATTTTAGGTCACTTGAATGGGAATGATATTGTAAAACTGTGACTATTCAAAAAAGCCAGATTAGGAGCAGATATGTAAATGTTTTGGAAATCCCTGTAAATGGGCTTACTAAAAATATCACCCAGAGCTGCACCACTGATATCAGCCTTAAAACAACTTTGTATTAAGGGCTGTATTAAAAGTGCCTAAAACCCAGATAAGACTTAAGTTAACTCAAGGCTTATTCCAAATCTCACAGAATGACTGAATAAAGCAGAACTCCTTTACTATCTTTACATTAAAAATATTGCAGCAACCTGTTTTTCAATGGTGATTACTGTGTGGACTTTTTTTCTTTTGCATTAGCAGAAATGACTGTGCATGTTAAAGACCCATTTGATTCTTTTCAATGTTTCTTGAGCTGTTGGTAAGCTATTCAATCTGTGAGGGCAGTATCTTAGGTCAGTAGGAGTTCTCCAAAAATAGTCCATTCATGCAAGCCGGGAGATTCGATCACAGGGTATTAAAGTTTTAGTTGAACAGCTCAGCTTGAATAACACCAGGTGTGTGTAAAATTAATAGATCTTGAACATGTAAAAAAGTTTCCTGTAGTCAGCTTTTTATTAAAGTTTGGATGTCTCCAGATATCTATAATCCACATATGTTAGAGGGATTTAAAATGGACTGGTTTCAGACAAGTTGCAAGTATTTTTTTTAAAAATTATTATCATCATCATTATTATTATTTTCTGAGCACCAAAATGTAAATAAATCATAACAGATATTATGACATTGCTTTTCGGCTTTAAAGTTGGGGTGGAAAAGGTCTTTGAACCTTACTTTTAACCCAGTATATGACCCTGCATCTCCTTTTCATACCAAAAAACAACAATGAGATGAGCGTTGAATAGAAGAATGAACTTGCAAAAACAACATCTCCTAGCTGTACATTTTTTTTCTTTTAGACCTCCATCATTCATTTTCCCTGCTGGCTCTTGGTCGCTCTCTCTCAGTGGGATCCAGGTCCCTAAACTAGATTTCCTAAGACCTATGACTCCTCAGGTCACATCCTCCTTGTCCCTGACCTTCAGAGTCAGAGCAGCCTTGGGAAAGCATCGCTAGACTGATTTACAGATACACAGGACGGTGGAGCATTGAAAGGTCAACAGGGCCATGCATTGCTTCACAATCCCATGAACCAGGCCTGTACCCTAGGTTAATGGTGATTTAGTGAAGGAGTGTTCTGGAGCTGAAGAGTGATGTCAAAGGGCATGTGGGAAACATGTAGAAATCCTAGAAGTGTTTTGCAAGAGAGTTATGTCTATGTTTGCAGCTTTATCATCATAGACATGCAGGGGATGGGAGGAAGGAGGTATTTGGTGCAGTTAGTGAAAACTTTCTGTGCACCAAGAAACCAATTTACAAGCTGAGGGTATTAAAATTTTATGTATATCTCCCTCTCCATCTCATACTGAGATATTTTGGATACTCAGTGTGGTGTTCTGAGAGGGTTTTGTCTTACCTGGCAGATACAAAACAAACACAGCGGCCGTTGATCTTTAGGAATTGTTGCCAACCAGCCATCCCTCCATCTTTTTCCACTTGTCCAGTTCAGGTTCATGGTGGGTCAGGAGCCCATCCTAACTATATACAGTCAATATCCATCCATTTATTTTTCTTACAAAATATTATGACATTGTTGAGCCGAATAAAATTGTACGGTTACTCTAAAGTCAGAAATAATGAATGAATGAGTATTGGACATACTGTCAAATGACTGGTACCTTTAAAGTATATCAACATAAAATGTATAATTATATTATATGTTTTGGGGTTTTTTTATTAAAAAGGAAAATGCTGAACCTTGCAATTTATTTAAAGGCATCTGGGGTACAGATATTAAAAGCACACACACAAAAATGTCAGAGAAGTATCTGCAAAACAGATTTTGTGTTGCAGATACTTTGTGTGCGTGTTTTTGTCAGGCTGAACTTTTTACACAGAGAGAACCTGTAGACATTAATACTCCAGAGAACAGATAGGGGAAGTTGTGGATTTAGATAAAAGCCAATCTTCATGGATTAGCTTGACGTCCATTCCTCCTGTACATTATCAGAGTGCAGTTTTAATCTTGTGTGCGTGTTTGTTTATCTGGCAGAGAGGATTAAACACATTGTGTGCTGACAGGACCATGTGTCCTTTCCATCATTTCATTCCTCTTAGATTTTTAAGGAGCCAATTAGCTTCATCCATCTGCCATTATATTTTTAGATGCAAAGCCCAGTACCTTATGAACACGCCATCTCACTCACTCAGTTACTCATTCTCTTTGCCTATGTTTATCTTCCCCATGAGCACGGAAACAGCAAACTTTACATATGGGGGATGTTTAAAATGTTTTCAATATTGATTTTAATAATCATGGGTGAAGGTTTTGGGTGTCTCACCCTCGACTTCATTTCTTATCAATGCTTCATTTCATATCAATAGGGCTAAATTACACTGTTCACCAAGCTAGGGGAAAAACAAAACAAAGACCCACTCGTGAAGCTATTCCCAGAGGTGCACTTAAAACAAAGACTGATGGATGCGTTGACTTACCTCCAACTTCGATTCAACCTCTCTGTCATGGTTCTAAAATTACGTTTAGCTTGGTGTTTTATTTGTGCTGTTTGTATTATTTTTTTTACATCTGGACTTGGTTTTGTGTTCCACCTGTGTCCAATCAGCAAATTATTCACCTGTGTTTCTGCTCCCCTGGTTCATTTTGTTCCCTGCCACAGTGTCTTTGAACTTTCATAAGTCAAACAAGCCAGTTACTTCACTTTTTGCCTTGAAAGAACACATACATGTGTGTCTATGTGTGTGTGTGTGTGTGTGTGTGTGTGTGTGTGTGTGTGTGTGTGTGTGTGTGTGTGTGTGTGTGTGTGTGTG
>NW_005187607.1:871688-876165 GCF_000239375.1 Pundamilia nyererei
TAGATAGATAGATAGATAGATAGATAGATAGATAGATAGATAGATAGATAGATAGATAGATAGATAGATAGATAGATAGATAGATAGATAGATAGACGGAAAGAGAGAGAGAGAGAGATTCCTAAACAATTCCGATACAACATTCCATAATATATAAAGATACTGATTCATGTAAAAATGAATTTGTGTACATCTGACAACATACAATATATATATCCTCTTTGAAAACCTAAAAACATATAGTATGATAAAATTCACACTAACGAATGTTTATGGTCATGATATATTCAGAAAACATGGTCAGTTGATCATTTTTGTACGTTAACATACTATACAGCCATTAGTAATGGGTAACAATCAATGTTAAAGTCAAGTTTTCCAAAAAGCCACAGTTTATATTATTTAACAAAAAGGAAAAGTAAAGAAAAGTAATGGGTCTTTCTTCTTACTTACTTCTGGTAAAATACAGAACTCCACTGTCATTGTTACTTGTTAACAAAAATAATCCAAAAATCTTGATAAAACTTTTTAATATAACTTCTATCCAGTTTCAGCCTCTCAGTCATGGTGGTCCATCATTTATTGCCTCTATTAATCATATGGCAGTCATTAATATGGTCAGGGTAAGAATTGGTTGGATTTACTCTATAACCAACAAGAGCCAAGCCTGGCATATTTAGAAACAATGTCAAATCACCTAATGACAGCTCACACTAAACAGGCAGCTGAGTGCATGACATGTTTTCAGTTTTGTTTATGTTTAGAATTTTATTCAAACAAACATCATCAATATTGTTTCACTCAAGCTTTGCTTTTCCATATGAGGGAAATACCTAACACACCACATAATTCTCTACTATGAGGTTTCTTAAAAATTGAATATTCACGAATGTTAACAAATGAAACCAAGCCCAATTTGGGACAAAATTAAAACTAGTTATACACTGCATGCACCAGCATATATACATGTAGTAAGCCCTTTTACTGTTTTAAAGTACTGTCTTATTTTGTACTAGATAATCTTTGCATTTCAACAAAATCAGGATCAATGGTCACGTTACTTTCCTGGGCACAAATGGTAGCTGACCTTAACGATCTTCTGAATATTTACTATTTATGATGATGAGGATAATAATGGGTGGAGGCATTTTTAGGACAATTTATTTAGCAGTAGTACCAATAAAACTCACAAAACATAAGCTGTATTACTAACAAACTGTGCTCCAAGTATCCAGAGTAAAATTACTCATTCAGCAAAAAGATGTTCCCTGCTTTTCTTTCTGTAAAAGTCTTCAAATGCCTGTATATCACAGTGATAAACATCATATGATGGTGAGTAAGTGCAGATCGTAAGAACTGATGATTGATGATGATGTGATTTAGATTTTTTTGATTTTGAAAGGTGTGAGGCCCCCATGCCCACTCCCAGTAAAAATACGACCGTCTGTCTGCCAGTCAAAGTGTTGGAAGCCTAAAGCAGATGCTAAATGCTGTTTTCACTACACTTTGTTTGCAACAAAGTTGATATTTGTTTCTGTCAAAATCAGTGCTTTAATTACATTTTATATTTATCTTTTCTCCATACAAACCTTTGCTGGATTAATTAATTAACACTGTTTTTATGTTTTAATAATGTCATTTTGTTTGGTGTACTAAACATTTTTAAATATCTCTAATATCTTTTTGTACAACAAGTGTAAATGATTGCAAACTCAGTTCACTGTTCCCTTTCTCAATGACTGCATGCATTTGCCACCAAGTTCTTCATATGCACAACAACTGCAACTTTATATGTGCAACCGGCAGCCTTAAAACACCAATAATGAATCAGAAAATACCCGAAGAAAATCCAGCAAGCCAACTCTTCACACATTAAAGAAGCAGACATCATGCCAGTTGCATCAGCCACAAACGTTCTGTAATGGCTATACAGTTTAGATTTTGCAGTACAGTATAAACAGCTCTATCCACACACCAGTCCTTTTGAAATGCAGCAGTTGCTTTGACCATTCTGTAATAAGCATACTGAGCCCTGAGGCACACATTAAACATTAACACCAGGCCTGTACACTCCTGTAATCCAGCACTATATTCCTTCAGCGAGCCAGTGGGACAATTCATCCTGCCGAAACAGAAAGTTCAGCAACATATGTCTTGCTTTCCTATAGAGCTTCTTGGAAATGTTAACACCAAACAATTTTGTGGAGCGCTTCAGTTACATGGTTACTGACAAATTCCATGTTTTTTTAAAGTGTATATTACAGGTCATGTGTAATTTTGTGACTATGCCATATCCACATGACAAGAGGCAGGGTGCACTCTGAATAGGCCATCAGTTGATCACAAGGATCAACAGTTAACCTAACCCACTGTCACGGCCCAGTGTTTTGTTTCTGTATTACTATTGAACTTTAATTTTGTCATTGTTTGTCTTTTCTAGTATTTTGGTTTTGGTGTTCCATGGTTGCTGTCTCACCTAGTCAAGTCCACGTCTGTTATGTTTCCTGTTTTACTTTGAAAGTCTGTGTCCTATGTCAGTGTATTGAGTTTTGCTTCCCCTTGGTCTTGTCATGTCTGATTACTCCCAGTTGTGTTCTCCTTCTGTGTCTCATTCCCTCATTATACCTCTGTGTATTTAAGCCTTGTGTTTCCCTCTGTTAGTTGCTGGTTCGTCTTTCCCTGTGTTTCTGCTGTGTTTTTTTCCGTGTTCCAGGGTCCACGTCTCAGGTTTTCATGTTTCAGGTTTCTCGTTGCAGGTTTTTGTTCCTTTCATTATTATTTTGTAGCTGTTCCCAGTTTAGGTTTTTGTTAGCGTAGGTCCCAGCAATGCTCTGCTTTGGTTTGTATTTTGCTTTTCATTATTAATAAACTTTCTCACAGCTACGCTATCATCCGTGCTTGCGTTTGGGTCCGAGTCCTTCTTCTCCTGACGATCTGCCTCCCAGATCATGACACCCATGCATGTTCTTAGATTTTGGAAAAAAGCCAGAGTACCTGAAGAGAACCCATACAAACAAGGAGAGAACATGCAAATTCCATGCAGAATGGTCCAAGACTAGATTTGCATCCATCACCATATTTATGTGACGGAACAGTGTTAGCCACAGCACCACAGTGGACCCCAGTCCAAAAACACCTAATACCAACTATCTAAGATAAGATAAGATAAAACTTTATTAATCCCTCGGGTGGGTTCCTCTGGGAAATTCGTTTTCCAAAAGCACAGCACCGACAGAATAGTTCTGTAGTTTGGTTTGATTTGCAGCCAAAAGGACCAGGACATCATGCAGTCAACCATGAACTCGTCTGTCTACCAAAATATTCTAGAGTCAAATGTAAGGGCCAATAGAGAATAAGCTTAAATTTGGGTGAAATTGCGTAAAGGAGCAGGACAATAATTCAAAGCACAAGAGCAAATCTATAACAATACAGCTGAAAAACAAAAGAATCAAGCTGTTGCAATGGCCCTGAAATGCTGAAATACTGTGACAGGTCCTTAAACAAGCTCTGCACAAATGAATGCCCACAAACCTCAATGAACTGAAGCAACATTGTAAATAAGAGTGGGCCAAAATTTATGTCAGAGACTGATAAAGTCCAAAAGCGGTTCTACAAGCTAACAAATGATGAAGTATCCTTATTTTTTGAGGTGAGTGCATACAGTCTATGAAAACCTTTTTTGTTTTTTCAAAATTAGTGTCATTTCAGCTACAAATGTAGCAGCAGTATGTCTTTTTTTCAGTTTGATGTAGCATCACTAATAGTCTTCATATCATATGCTACACTTTCCCCTAATGGATTTGGGATTGCAGAACGTTTATTATAAATTTTCCAGTCAGTGTTTTGTTAGGATTAGTTAAAGGAACGTTTTGTTGTATGGGAATGCAGTTTTTATAAAACAGAGCTTTTCATGCAGCCTCATTTCCAGTCATCTGGTTAGACTTTGTCTGTCAGCGCTGTGTAACGTTTGTGGAAGCTTCCTGGAGCCTCTTGATGACCAGCCTATTATTTAAATGTATGAGTATGTTTGTGGGTCTTTGTGTATCCTGTTGAGCGTACTAACCTCGGCAGACTAGCTTTAAGATATTATGACTTTCATACAACCCCACCCTGGTGACAGAATCTAAACATGTCAAAAAAAGAGACTTCCAGTGAGCCCCCACCAAAACTTAGACACAAACACACGCACGCACGCACGCACGCACGCACGCACACACACACACACACACACACACACACACACACACACACAGACAAGTACATACATCAAGTCCTCATCTTTTTAAAAGTAAAGAATTAGACTGCACTGCTCAATAGTTTGTAGGTCAACTCTGGTAGTAATTGAGAGCTGGCTAATTTGAATTATCAGAAGCAGATTGCAAAGTTCATGTGATGTAGATTTTCTTTTATAGGGTTCCAAATTGACCTTTGCATGACAAAGTAAAAAAAGAGGTACCCAACATTGTTTTGATTTTTG
>NW_005187607.1:876982-881094 GCF_000239375.1 Pundamilia nyererei
ATTCTTGTCTTTTATTTGTATAAGATATGATATGTAAATAGATGTTAAAATCTTAAAAAATAAACTTAGCACAAAAAGTAACTAAATGAATATTTCGTACATTATTCCTTTGCAGTAACTTCTTGGCAAAAAACATTTGGAAAGCCTGTTTATTTCCTATTTGTGGATTGCACTCATGAAGAACTGGCCAGATCTTCTCAGCCAATGCCAAGTAGCTTATTTTGCTATTGACTCTTGTTTGGTGTTGTTTATTGGATTCGATAATTGAAATCTGAGGAAATAAGACATATTGGTCATTTAAAAATTTATTTATTTATCAAAAGTAGGTCCCAGCATGTAGAAGAACCATACATAGCTACAAAAGCATAGTACCACTTCCTCAAGCTGGTGATCAGCTTGGTTACACACTGCTGTGGCATCCCATTCTTCAGCCATTGGGCTTGTGTTGGTCACTCTGGCATAAACAGTTCTGCAGGAACTACAGGTAGGCCATTCCATCCTTTCCACTCCCAAATTCTGGAGGTAGTGTCTGAAAAATCCTGCTTTATGGGAATGAGCATCATCTTTGAGATATTCCGCTGATTCCAAAATCTCATCTCTGCATTAAGATTGCCTCCAATGCCAAGCCTTGTTTTTCCAGTGAGGGAGATGCCACTCCACACTGTCATACTCCTGCCAAAAGTTATTACCCTATGGGTGCAGCATTTTCCATGATTTCTCCACAATTTAACCCTATGAAGCAAGTACCGTAGGCAGAATCTGGACTCACTGTTCAACATAACATTTCTCTACATTCAGTTTTGTTTGCCCTGACACCAGCGCAAACAAAACCGATTGCTAAGGGCAGTCATTTCAGGATTCCTGGCAGCCCTAAGAGACCAGAGATGAACTGCGTGCAGTCTCTGCTAGCAGGGTGAAGAAATAGTTTTCTTGTGGCGTCATCTTGTCTTATTGTAGGGTCTTTATCTTACAATATAAAGTGCCTTGAGGCAACTGTTGTTGTGATTTGGTGCTATATAAATAAAATTGAATTTAAGTTGAATCTTCATGGGATCCCCACTTTGTCTCTGACAATGAACTTGGCATTGAATTTGGGCTAGGGCTCACTCCAAATAATGCTGCAGTTGGGTTTTATGGACCACCAGCTCGAAATTCCCTTTATGCAAGGCCTCTATCCAGATCAATCAAACGTGGCATGCTTAGAGTAGTGCTGTTAATCAGGCACCTGACTGTCAGCACCAAGAAACTCAAAACAAGACTAAAAAGCAGAATGAACTGTTTGGCATTGACAGACAAGATCTGGCAAGTTTTTCTAGGTGCAACCCATATACTCAACTCTGCTGGTCAATCCACAAATGCATTTTTCTACAAACATGGCACCATTTAAGTGGAAATACACAGGGCTTCCAGCAGTAAAAGATTTATTGCCAAGAAGCATAAAAATAATCAACCAAACATAAATTTCCTTACTTTTTGTGCTAAGTTTACTTTAGGTTTCAGTCTTGATTAATCGCCCAATTACTACTTGACCATATATGTATGTAGATAATGACTGTGAGCCTGTGTGGAAGGTTAGTCACTAGATACATACATTAAAGCAAACATTTAGCAAGAGTTAGTATACCTATAAATCATTAAACAATATCACCCTCTGTAGCTGTGAATATAGTGCTGACATATATCAATAAATCTCAGAATATCCAATGATTTTTTTTTCCTCTTAAATGTCTGGTTTAAATATTTTTCTGGGATCACCAGAGAAAGTGACAAAGCACAAACCTGCCTCTGATTGTGATTCAAGCCCATATTATGTATGAAAAATTGAGAGACCAAATATGCTTGATGGCATAGTAATTAGGAGCCATATATTTTCCCAAGCTATGCGATGCCAGAATCATTACCGCCTTTCCCTGTGATGAATGTTTCATGAGACTTGGTGGTTATGAATATATTTGTTCACATTTTGTATGTACATATTAAAATTATTGAAAGTTCTACAGGGATTCTTTGTAACCATTTACATTTGAGTTGCTGTCCAGCCAGTGGTAACACCTGTATTCTTATGTTAACCAAAGCAAAAAACGTAATATAAAACATTTTTTTTATAACAATGTTTTCATTTACATTCACTTATGTGCATTTTATGATTAATGTTGCTGCTGCTTTTGTAACCCTACCAAAAATGATGTTGAGAACAAAACATTGAGTTCCTGGTTAACATTTAAGTCCAAAGAATATTTGAACAAATGTCAGGAAATGGCATTATCAGTCAAACATTTCATTGTTTGTATGGGCCTTTACTATATCAGCCTATAACATGATCAGTAAAAGCATTCTGGAAACAGCCAGTTGAGGCTGAGTGAAAGGAAATCTAAAGTATACAATAGTACTCGTGCAACAGATGTAAACTGTGCATGCAGAAATGTAAATACAGATTAGTCAGTGTTTCCAAAAATGTAATTTCTCCTGCGTACAAATTTGGCTCCACACACTTTAACAGTGACACATGTGCATGAGTACATCTCTCTCACACAGTCAAAGACAAGCATAGCTGCAGGTGCAGCTCTTTAAACTGATGAGTCTGTAAGTGTTTCCAAAGAGTGAGTTGCTCCGAGACAGCTGTCTCCATACACAGTGTTAACTTGAAACTCTCCATCTCGCTCTCCACTCCCTTTGTTCTCTCTCCCTTCATTCTCCTCTTACTGGCCTTTCTTTCTTTCTTTCTTTCTCTTTCCACTGCGGCTGAGACATGATGGAGTCAATCTTTCATCCCAAGGAATGAGGTGCCAACTCTCAAGGTACAGTAACAAGAATAAAACGCCAAATGATCTGAAGAACCTAACTCTACTCCATTGTCTGCTGTAGGGCAGAATGAAAGGCAATCTGTAGTGGTTTAGGGGTTCAGACCAGAAAAGGGAAGCAGCTGCAGCTATGCCAGTGCCAGGATTGCATTTCTATCTCCACACATTGACAGAAAGTTCAACAATTACCCCAGAGCCCAGCCTCAAAATATGATTAGCATGGACCCAGATGATAATGGCTTTTACATGCAATTACACCAAAGGGGGATTTACCCAGTATATGGGAATAATGTAGCTAGAGAATGAGACAATAGCTTGCTAATGTCTGTTTTTGTTGGCTGACCCAGTGGAAATTAGTTTATTATAAGGTTTTATATTCAGACAAGCTATGTCTGCAGCAAGTCATGTGATGATCAATCATGAAATATGTTATTTCTTTTCAATGACAATGCAGTTGAGAGTTGATACAAACATTTTTCATTGAGCCAACAAACACTCACAGATGCAACCAGTTGTAGGAAGTCATACAGCAGCTATATTAAAATGAATAAATGTGTTGGAAAATTTAGAAATAAGTGTAATAAACAAGAAATATCCCAACTAATGTAAGACTTTTTTTCAAAGTAAAACATTTACTGGAAATTACCATAAACTGTACATGGACAACGTGCCGGTACAGATTGAAAGCATGCTGTTGATTTGAGCAAGAAAATGAGAACATAACCTCACCACTCGGATAATATGGAGGAGTGTGTCTGGAAGAGAGATGTGCTGGAAAAATAGGGGAAAACACACAAACCACTACAAAAAAAACAAAACAAACAAAAACAATAAATCCCTTGCTGTAGTAATATTGTTCTTGGAAAATCCTGTCCAGGAACATACATCTTTGTTGAAAGTGACATTCTCACGACTTAACTTGATTTCCTGGGTTTCCTTAAGCACCATTGGGTGAGACTCTACAATAAAAAGACCAATGAGTCTTTCTACCAGAGATAAAAGTCTCACTCAGCTGGCCAATATTTCCAGCTGAATGGAACACAGTTAACAACATCATAGTTGTCCTTGTGGGTGTTCTATGCACCCTTTTACAGCAATACCTACAATATAATACAAAACTGGGTACTCCCTGAGCAATATCTCGCAAGCAGATACTCGCAAGCACAGAGCAGGAAAAACTGAGACTGAAAATAAAAACAAACAAAAACAAAACTCCCAATACTAAAACTCTTATAGTCACTGTTCCATAGTAAAGGTGGTTAAAATATTAAGCAGTCTCCAAAAAACAAAACATTCTAGAAAGGAAACAGA
>NW_005187607.1:882022-902289 GCF_000239375.1 Pundamilia nyererei
GATTCGAAACGCCGTTTACGTGTGGACGAAACAGCTGCGTTTTCAGAAATACTTGTGTAGGTGTGGATGTAGCGTAAAAGAGTTAGTAGTTTATTTTATTACCACCTGTAATTTATTGCTGATTACTTGTATTTGCTTAATTGTTTACTAAATGTTTGAGGTGTGAAATAAACCGCAATGGAGCAAAATAAGGGTGTGTGTGGTTGGATTTTTCTTGTAAAAAAAAGGGGGGCCCAGCAAAAAAAGTTTGGGAACCACTGCCCTACAGCTACCAGATCAATCAACAAAAGAGACTTTACAACATTTACAATATATACTCAATAACCTCTTATACTTCATCACACACAGTCTTCAACCAATGGTTGGCCTCCACCTAGAACTCGCATATGCAACATGAATAATGTACGATGCCACCCCCAGGTGTGGAGGAATGAAAACAACACACAAAATTCTGACCTGTGTCGTAACTAACAACAACAACAACAGCAACAACAACAACAACAACAACAACAATAATAATAATAATAATAATAATGATAATGCAAACAAGAAGAGGAACAATCCACTTCATCCATTTTCTGCTGCACATCTGGGTTAGGGGTCTAAGTCAGAGCAGATATGCCCAGACCTCCCTCTCCCCAGCTACCTTCTCTAGCTCATCCACAGTGAAACAGAGGCTCAAGTCAGCTGAGAGATCAAATGTCCCCAGCATGTCCTGGGTCTGCTCCAGGGCCTTCTCCTGATAGGACATGCTTGAAACCTAGGAGGTCCACAGACATGCTCCTGGTATCTGATCCACTAAACACCGGACCCCTTTCGCCCCTCCAGACAGTGTATGTATTGCTTTCGGGTTGTGCCCAGCCAGGCTTCATAGGCTTAGGCCCAACCATTCAGGCACCAGGCACTCTCCCACAAACACTTCCCCCCTGGACCTGGCTCTAGGGTGGGGCCCCAGTAACTCTATTCCATACAGGGCAGCTATGTCCCTTGATTTCTTCTTCATCATGGGAGGTTTTTTTTTTTCTGAATGGCTCTTAGTCTGGCCCTTCACAGAGGCACTAGGACCAATTTGCCTAAAAAGACGCTAACTAGGGGTTAATTACACCATAGCTCCTGCAGCCATGCAGAAACATATACCTCTCCACCATGATAAGGTGGTGATAATAATAATAATAATAATAATAATAATAATAATAATAATAATAATAAACTGTATTACATATTCCTTAAAAAAGGGAAAAGCTGTCTCAGTAAGGCAACATTGTAACAGCTTATCCATAACTATTCCCTCCACAGCGCCCCTCTCCATTTGTATTGTTTAGACTATGTGCAATCAGAATTCTAAAAAGCTGTGGCAGCCACCCCACAATGTCTGCTTTTTTCACTGGGACTCAGCTGCGTTGTCTGGCGGTGTTAGGTATCCCCGAGTCAGAGCTCTGCGGCTTGTCTTGGTGTAAACAGATGGTCTGGGATGTGATGACTACTTTCTGATCTCACCCAGATAGGGATGGAGGCTGTCAGATGACATTCCCAACTTCTGCAGAGGTGAGATGTCTAAAACAGTTTGAAATTGTTGGCGTTAAATAAAAGCCCAGGTCCGATTTCCTGAGAGAAGCTTTATTTAGATAATCACAATTGTACTGTGAAGAGTGACAAGCTGTAATGTAGACTTCATGGTTTTTTACAGCAAATAGTTTTTTCTACAGCAATCCCTTGCTGCATGAAACCTAACTTCTTGACTGGTTGAAACTGTGGCATCCATCGTACTTACACTATATACTGCATCTTCTCTGCAACAAAAGCTTATTATGTTGTCATGGAGAGCTGGGTGCAGCCTTAATGACAACCAAATGTTGATGACCTTTGCTCATACTGTCCACCTTGATTCACATTCCTCACCACTGACAGTATTCTTCCATCTTATGAGGAAGGAGGAAGGGCTTTCCAGTGGGATGAAGTGATCATCCCTTTAGATATTTTGTTCCTAGGGCTTACAGGCTTGATGAGGACCAGGGTATCTAAATGAATCCTCTTAATACAATGAAAATATTCCTCCTGATGTTGCCACCTTTCATTTTGGATAGAAGGCAGAGAGAGACTAGGAGGTAGAGTTTATGCGTGCGTTTGATCAAGCTGGACCTTTTGGAGGATCGCTTCATATTTTCCATCTAAAGTGGCTGGGGTGCTAGCAGACCATCACATCATTACAAGAGCCTTGATAACCATAGCGCTGGTATAGGGGAAAGTAGGCAAAGTGCCCCAAGTGTGTGTGCATCTCGGTTTGTCTGTGACTCATCTGCCAGTTTGGCCCCTTTCAGTATTTAATTTTTACAGTTTTATCTGACATTTGTGCTTCTTAACACTTCTGTTTCACTTTTCAAATTACGGTTTTTCTCCTTATTACTTATTAATACCCTTAAATGAAGCAGAACACAATGTCTATTCCATGCATTCATTTTGTCATTCTGTGCCACTGATGGGGGGACTAGGTCAAAGCAAATTTGTCCAGAACTTCTTCTCCCTAGCCACTGTCTCCAGCTCTTCTGTGGGAACCCCAAGACAATCCCAAGTCAACCATCTTTTGGGAATTTGAAATAGAAATCAAAAATAAAATGAGTCAGTGCTATATGACCTATAAACGTCAATATATACACACACACAGAGAAAGAGCGATAGGGGATCACTAAAGCAAAAAGAGTCTTTCTTTACCCCTAAATGTTAGGTTTGCTCTTCCAGTGGCCTGCAATAATAACATAATAACATTATAATGCCTCCATTAGGAAAAAGTTTCATATTACCAAATCAATACAGACATTTCTGACAGTCCCCAAGAGTCTGTCTGTCTGTCTATCTGTCCTTCAGCTAACTGTTCATGTCATTAGTGGATTATGGCAGCCACTTCCCTGAACTGCACGAATGGCTGTAACTGGAGAGGAAGTCAGAATCAGAGAGCATGACAAGCCAGCTGATACTGCCTAGCTTGTTAATGTCTTTTTCCTTTTATGACAATCATCGGAAGAGGGAAGGTTTTATCATTTCTCATTGAAGCCATGAGAAGCATCCGGTCTTTTGCAGGTCCTCACTGGGACTACAAACATACAGGTGCATATGTTGACATGACTGACAAAAGGTCCACTGAAAAATGTCCCACTAAACATAAAATGCCTCTGGTTAAAATTGTTTTGCAGCTCTTGTTGCTATAGTATAAAAATGTGCTTTATTACAACATTTGTCCATTTATACTGATAGATCATGGCAGGTAAAAAAAATTGTTTTTCTACTTTTCTTTCATTTTTGCTTATTTTAGCATGAAGCACCTATGAAATCTTGGGAATAGTGACTACATTTTGCCCACTGGTAGATTTAGGTATACAATGACCCCTATAGTTGTACTGACAAGCAGATCTAGCTTGGCCAGACTTGCCCCTACACATTCGTTTAGAACTAAAATAGAATAGAATAAAGAGCACACTTAGGAGCAAGGATTTCCGCACACGTACTTCCTCCTCCGCACACAAAAACAATAAGGTCCCCATGAAAGAAGGGCTGAGATCTAAGGAGATCTAACCAAGTTTGACAGTCAACAGCCCTATTCAAGCAGGCCTGGCTGCAACCAAACACAGTGGTAATTGTAAATGTCAGGCAGAATTAACACAAAAATAAATAGCTTAACCTCCCTTACATGTATATGTGAGCAGGGACAAGGGAAAAACATTATAGCAGAGCCAGAGGACACAGCTTTCTGCAAGTCAGTCATCGGCTAGTTTCATAGCATCAAGTCTGTATAATTCGGATTGTAAATGAAATATGATCCATGCTCACAAACATTACACATAAATTACTCACAATTACACTTTTTGACTATATAAACAGATTACGCACATGTGAACCGTGTAACATTTATGGCTTTTCAACAAAATACATGCCATTACACTTATATCTAAGTTTCCACAATTTCTTTTTCACTGTGATCACACTGTGAATGATATGGCTGATGTTTAAGGGACTAACTGAGGGTTGACGGATGGAGTGTGTTAAACTGACTTACTTTGAGGAAAGACAGGGGAGAACTTCATATGGTTTTACCAAACATGGAAACATGTTAGAGGAAAAAATGAATGAAGGAAAGAAAGAATAAAAAAGACAATAAATCACAGGGATAGAAAGCTCTTTACGTACTGCTTCTATCATGTGTGCAAGCACAGATCTAATGTTCACTGGTTAGACCGTGATTCATGGATTAGTCATTCTGGGGTAGTCATGATTAGCCTGTAACTGTTTGTGCTTAGGGACTTAGGGATTTTTTAAAATTTGGGGTCAATATTAACTCAAAAAAATAAATGATAATGATAATGACAACAAATAATTAATTTAGATGGGAAAACGTAAGTTAAAAATGGCTGTAATAAGTTTTAGCTTGTTACAGCTATCTTTTCCCATAAAGTTTATTATAAATGTCAACACTTTTCTAATTACATTTTACAAAAAAAACCCCACAAAGACCAAAAAAGAAAAAGAATAAATAAATATTCAAAAAAGAAAAAAACCATAAACAGTGATAATAATATAGTTCCATTGTGCATTTGATTACCACTTGATTTTTAAGCAGCTTTCTAAATTTGAGTATTAATTCCCCATCACAGTAACTCTAAGTTTGACCCTTTTACAGATACACATCTTTTTTATATTTTAAATTTCTTATATTTCTTTTGAATGCTTTTTTGAACATGCGTTTTCCTGTGGAAGTTTATGCTCAAACTTTATCGTTCTAATTTCAAAAAACCTCTCAATACAATTTGGAAGGCAATTATTTTGTGCTTTACATTATTGGTGCAGTGAAATCAAGTAAATCATTACATTTTAAGATGTGTAGTTTAATGACTCATATGTGGATTGGCTTGTTATTAATCTGATCCATATAGAATATGCGTAGCTTTCTTCTGTAGGATATAAACTGGATTACTGCTTACTTTGTATGTTTCCCCATACATATATGGAGCTGTTAGGGAACAATAGAGTATGGATAATATTTTTAGATTCAATATCTTTTCTATGGGCATTTTTGTTTTTACATGGTTTATATGAGCCTTCCAAGATAAGCTCTGATTAAAAAAAAACACTGATGTTGGCAGTTGGTGTATGTCAAACACTTTTATTAAAACTTTCAATTCAATTTCCACTGCATTCAGAATGTTTTTTTAAATTTTTCAGAGAGCTAAAATAAATCAGTGTCATCAACATATAAAGTGTTTTTAAACAAGTTAGAAGACTGGATTGTTATCATCAAGTTCATTATTTATTACTTAACCACGAGTGTGCTATCCCTCTTATACTGCATTATTGTATTTGTACTGTATATGTACTGTGTTTCTCCAGCTTTTTCACAAATCATTTCCAGATTTTGTATATAAATGAAAACACGCCCTTTGATCTTTGTGCAGTAGAAAAAGAATAATTAGATAATATAAGAAATGGTGAAACTAAAAATAACATAATATTGCAGAAACAATTTAGTGTAAATTTAGTACCGTAAAAATACAAATTTGATAGATCTTGAAATCATGATGTTGACCCATACTCTTTGGTACATTACATGTTTTCTCTCAAGTACATTTAGAAACAATGTTGCAACATTATGGCAACCCACTAAAGAATAAATATGGCCATCCCTTAACCACAGTAGCAGCTGGTGATCCTTGGATCCAATATCTTCTGAAACTCAGCTGTTTAAGTCAATAGTAGCATTAACATGTGGCCTTGCAATTCACTGAGGTCAAACAGAGTGAAAAGGCATGAAAAGTGGCGAGAATACCAGTAGTCATAGAGAGACCTTGTCAGAAATGTATCCCTGTGTCCATGGCCCTCGACCCCAGTCATAAAACTAGCAGACACAGAGGAAACCGAGCAGTAAATCAGCCCTTTGCTGCCTCTCACACACTGATTTTGATCCTGGTGATATATGCCTTTAATATGTTTATGGAAGCATGGCGCAATGAAGAGAATAAAAGTAGACAGGAAGAGAGAGACAGAGGGCACACTGATTGTTTTATTTGTTTTGGGGTTTTTTGTTTTTTTTTCAAAAGTGCTCGTACATCAGAGGAAATCTTAATAGCATTTAAAAAATGTGCTCCTCCTTTCTCATTACATTTTAGTTTGATTATTAAAGAAACAATTTATTAAGCTACTTATAACAAACACAAGTATAATCATTATAGCCACATTTCAGCCATTATTGACATAACAGATACTTTCATTTTAGTCCAACAAAATGCAAACGACTTACTGTTAAATCAACAAATGTTTTTTAATAAGGACAATAAAGGAGAAGGTCGAAGGAGAATATGAACTAGATAAAATCCATGTTGTTCCAAACTGACTACCATGCTCAACTGTGTGAAATTAAGCGAATGATGCAAAAATACGACAACAGTGGAAATATGACTCTTTTTTTTAGGATAATGATCTTGTCATGTAATCACCCTTCCTGTTGCTATAGAAAGAAAAAGAGATGAGACCAGCATGGTATGATGAAATTGTGTGTTTTTGTCTTTTACTTGCCAGTTTGCACAGTGTAGTGTCAACTAAGGACAACTCAGACTCGACCCTTAGCCCAGCCTTAAAGATTTGGAGTGCCGTTTAACACCACATCATGGCATTCAAAAAGCATCTCTGTAATATCACACAGCAAAGGAAAAGGCATGAAAGGCATTACTATAGCTGATTCCTTTGTAATAAAATTATTACTAATGAGCTGTTCATATATAAATTGACTATGGAACTTACTACGTGATGGGAGAGAAGCAAGAAGCTGAGGAAAGGCAAGAGAGCAGGAAAGAGGAAAGCTGAGGAAAATCATGAGGAAAACTGGCAGCGAGGAGAAGAGTGAGGAAAAGAGAGGGAGGGTAAAAATATGGGGGAGAAGAAAAACTGAAAGGAGAATGGTGAATGACAAAGAAAATGCAGAGTGAGAGAGAGATGACAGAGTGCTGACATCAGAGGGCTAGCAGTCCCTTCACATCATTCAGCATTCATGGAAAATCAATTCTCCCTGGTATGGACAATGGTGTCAGCAGGCGGCAAGACCAGCCCCTCTGTGGCCTTCGTTCTGCCATTAACACTAAAAGACAGAGTGGTAATAACACCTTCTCTAGAGGTTAACCCCATACTGATTTGTTAAATATCCCAAATCAGTAATCAAAATTATATAGTGTGATTATTTCATAAAAGACCGTGAATATGAATATAAATATGGCAGGGTTCTAGCGACAATTGAGGTCCTGTAAGCAAAAGGGATACAACTGTGTAGTCTAGCATATCCTATTATTTAGCAGGCATGGAACACCTCAGTCTAAATAATCTCTATAAGCAACAACCAATGGTACTGCAAAAAAACAAGTTCATCACTCTATACGACAGAGGCTAAGGGTGACAGGCTGGGATAAATAAATTAAACACAAAAATTTGCATAGGCATTAAGTATGCCTTGCTAGTACAGTTCCTTCAGAACTGCATTAATTAACAAGGTGCTGGGAAGAAATGCTGTCCCATACTGACATGATAGCATCACACAGTTGCTGCAGGTTTTTGTTTTTCTTCATGTGCATATCTCCCACTCCATCATTTAACAAAGGTGCACTGTTGGAAATTTGATAACTGTGGTGGCCATTTATGTGCAGTGAACTAATTCTCATGTTCAAATAACCATTTTGACCATTTTTTATGAGCCTGTGCAAATTATAGCCTTCCTGTTCTTAGCTGACAAGACTGGCACCAGGTGTGGTCTTCTCTGTAGCTCATCTTCTTCAAGGTTTGACAAGTTGCCAGGTGTTCTGCTGAATACCTTTATTGTAATGAGTCATTTGAGATATTCTTGCCTTCCTAAGTCTTCAAAGCAGGCAGGACATTCTCCTCCGACTTTCACTTTCAACAGGGCATTTTCACCCAGAGAACTGCCCTCACTACAAATTTTGTCTTTCTCAGACTGTTCTCTCTAAACCCTAGAGATGGTAGGGTGAGAAAATCCCAGCTGATCAGTAGTTTCTGAAATACCAGCTTGCCCTGCACCAACAACCATGTCCAATTCAAAGTCACTTAAATAATCTTACTTCCCCATTCTGATGCGTAATATAAACTTCAAGAGGTTGTTTTGAACATGAATTGAGCTGCTGCCATGTGACTGGCTAATCAAATACGTGTGTTAACGGGCAACTGAACAGCCATACCTAACAAAGTAACTGGTAAGCGTATTCATGCAGTTATTCACAAAAAAACTATTTTAACTTCTTAAGCCCCAACGCCCCCTGATACGGGGGCAAAAGGCAGGAGATCAGGTAGGCTTCGGGCTTAAGAGGTTAATCTAGTTCTAATGTAGGTATAAATTCAGGTCTATAAAGAACACATTTTTAAATTGGCTTTCACCCGCATCCATAATCCTTTTGGAGAACTATTCTAACATTTGAAATCAAAAAATCAAACCATATACAAACATTAAAATGTTAACGTTAATCCAAAAAGAAATCATAAGACAGGGTTTGCGCTGAGAATGCACTCAATCAAACAACACAACAAAAAGTTTTTCGAGGTCATTTCATTTGAGACGACTCAGTGACAGTGATTCCACCTGGGGCCCAAGTTGATCAAAAAGCACACCTACTTGTAGTTTCCACTTAAAAAAAGACAAATATCCAGTAGTGGTGTAGAGGCTGTGATGATAGCTTCACTTCCCTTTGTGATGGTGCCATTTGTTAAAATGACAGAAGCAGTCTGAGCACTGTAGTCCTGGGACCTGTGTGTTAGTGTGTGCTGTGATGATAGCGCAGAATGTGGTAATAAAATGATTGAAGAGTTAGGATGTGTTTAGGTTCCATAGAGAACACAGACATTACAAAGCCACCAACAAACATCCATCTACAGTATCTTTGAATGTGTGCACCGGTACGTGTGTGACAGCTTAGTGGTCCCTGCAGTGTATATGTTTTCATATAAGATTTCCGTTGTGTCAGCACTGCCCCGCTCTGTGTGTGCTCTTGCACATTTTGAAGAACACTGGAGGTACACAGCTTGTATTTATTCATAATATGCTGCTGCAGACAGATAAACCTGGTGTGAAACAACGATAATTAACACATGACACCCTGGTTCCTTTTCAGTGAAGTTTAAATCCGGGAAGTAAAGTTACAAGGATGTCATCCTCACAGCAGAACTGGCTCACCAGAGCAACAGAAGTTTGCAACATGTCGTCAGGCCCTGTAAAGCAGCTGCACACAGCTGGAGACCTGTTTTTACCAAAGACCAAAAGGGAAGATAGGGGAGACAGAGCGATGAGGGTAGGCCACAGAACAGGGTTCAAAGGAAGGAGATATCTCTACATGGGGAGGATAGGACTCGTTCTCCATAAGAATCAGGTTAATTTCCATCAGCTGTATTTATGTGGCTACAAAAGCTCCACAGGATGTGTACACCAACAAGTTTCAAGAATTAACCACAACTTCAGCAGAAAATCTAAACACAAACTACGGACCCTTGAAGATGATGGAAAAATGACTGACACCAGATTAAAAACACTGGCCTCAAGTCAACATAAAACATTTTCTTTATTGTTCTTCATTGTCCTGGTGTCTAACACACAGGGTTGGGGAGATGATTTGAAAACCACAGCAATAACAGTTTCATTGACTGTTCTGAAATGTCTGAGGCCAAACGGAAACAGTGGTGTTTGGCAGATCCTAGAAAGAGGACCAGTATGTTACTGTAAAGCTGTATTTTTCATGATTGCATGTTACCCCTGCTCAAAGTGAGAAATTCATTTTACACATCATGACTCTGTTTTCTCATTATCATTACTCTCCAACTGGAACCGTGCTTTCTGTATCTGCCAAGCAGGGTGATGAATACTGTTGGCTAATCTTCTCTTGCATTATTCCGTGATAGTATGCCGTTGTTTGAAAAGTTCTTATCTGCTTAGGCAGAACTACCACCGGCATCATGTGTTTAGCACACCTGCCTTCTATCCTCTGGTCTGTGGCTTCATAATCTGTTAACATTCACTCTCTGTACCTCCCCCACTTTCATTCTCCCTCTGTTTTTTCTCATCACCCTTGCGATTTCAGTGCCACAAAGGTCTTCCAGATAAAAAACAAGAGAAAAATGGGTGGCGGTGTCAAGCATACTGTGTTCATTGTTTGAGGAGGGCAATGTCCTCTCATTTCACTGTGCACATCTGCCTGGGACCATCTGGATAATGTCAGCATTCAACACTGAGCAGAGCAACCATCACTCTTTCCCCTCTCTGACACATCTCATCTCCTCCCAGTGAGGAAAAAATAGAGAGAAAACACAGATCTTCCGCATTAAAGTCATGAAACAAATCAACTTTAACCATGGATGATCGGAAGCAAAATGCTTTATTAGATGTGGCTGTGGACACAAGGAGGAGAGTGGAAGAGATTAAAAACAGAGGCAGAGGTGGGAAGCTGGTTAACAGATGTGGAGGATGTGGAAGAGCTGGGTCCAGCATGGATGAGTAGAGTAATAAGTGGTTTGGAATGTGTCTTGTGACAAACCTATAACAGACAGGATGTTAGTAAAAGACAGATTACTACAAATTAATGACAAAATGTTTCAATGTTAAATGTAAGCTTTTTAAAAGTTGTTTATTTAAAAAGTTGGTGTGCATTGATACAATGGGAAAAATACATCATTTGGTTTAGTTTGGGGAATTTTGGAATCTTAATACTTTGTTTAATATACACACATGGAGTTATTCTTTTATCCTGGTAAGTGTTTATAGGTAGACATCAAAGACAGAATATGAATAATTACAAAATTGCTGGCTTGTTTTATCAATCTGAGATTCCTATTTAAGTGGCAGAGGCATGTTTGCATATATCTGTGTGTCTTTTTTTAAATCAATTGCAATCAATCAATCATAGTTTTGAAACTGATTTCTTCGTTAACCATTCCAATAAAGGTATGATTCATCCTGATACCCCACCTGCTGGTAAAATATGTTCTTATAACATCATGTTGAACTCATTCCAGCAGTTAAAGAAAGTTTCTTGAAAATTAATGTGACACACGTGTACTCTCTTTAATTCTGTTTTATTTATGTTGCACCAAATCACAACAATAGTTGTCTCAAGGCGTTTTATGTTGCAAGGTAAAGATCTTACAATAATACAAAGAACAAAGGACAGAAAAAACCCAAACAATCACGATCCCCTTTCAGAAAGTGCTTTGACGACAGTGGGAGGGAAAAACTCCCTTTAACAGGAAGAAACCTCCAGCACAACCAGGATCAGGGACAGGCAGCTATGGGCCATGACCAGTTGGGGTGAGGGGAGGTAGATAGGACATCGTGGTTGTAAGAACCAAATTGAAATGGTTATTTAACTAACAAGCTAAACCAAGTTAAATAAAATAACATTAAACTCTAAGATCTAATCATTTCTTTCATTTGGAATTTTGATTCTGTGTATTTTAATTACATGATAAATTACCTGTTTTTTATTTATATTTCACAAACCTACAGAGTTTAAAATGAAGGTTCAGTTATTTCTTATTGTAAAGTACCCTACATTGTCATTACCAGTTCCATGAGTGCGGTTTTTGATGGTGCCTATCAGTGATCATTTGGACTATATACTTCAAATGTTAATTTTGGGATTGCTTGAATTCTGATTAAAAAATTCTCTTGGGTGTAAAATTATAAAAAAGAAAGACATTTAATAATGTTTTAGATTAAAAAAACAACAACTTCCACTTGTGATCTATTTAACATGTGAATCATGCGCTCGTAATAAAAATTGTCGGCCTGCATGACTACGACATGATCAAATAAAAAAACACAGGAGCAGGTCTGTCATCATCCGTTTTTTGGAAAATATTTTGAGAATATTTATTATAAAAATATAAATGTTTCCACTACAAATCATTTTACATTAGTAGACAAGGCGATCTACATTTCCACACATAAACTCTCACACAGACACTCGAATCAGACTTGAAACATAAATTTAGGAATCTGGATATAGGGCTCATAACAGTATTGCTCTCTCAGCTGTGTCATTTTTATAAAGTAAGTCTAGAACCAAAACACAGACAGCATTGACACAGTATTTACTCTACGCCCCTCCCCCCACCCTCCCAAAAAACGAACAATGCACTGTATAATGTTAACAAATAAATAACGTAATCATAATTGCCTTTTTATTGTAGAAAAAAAAACAAACAAAGCTGACAAATATAATTCAAAACAAGATAAAATAAAATACAAATGCTTTTTCTCTTTTTTTTTAATTAAAAATGTTGCACAATTTTTATTCAGGCTTTTATACATACAAACATTTGTACAAAAAAAGGGATGGACATGTACATATAGTGGGATCTGTAGTGCTAGTTGCCATAATAACAATGGTTTACATTATGTACATGCTAATTAAAACACATAGCAGCAACAGTAGCATCCACAGGTAGACCAAAGAAAAGAAGACAGGACTGACAGACTGACCAAGGCTGGGTTTCCCAAAAGCACCAAAATCACCCCGTCTGTTAGACAAGTTTAATCTAGCGCCAAGGCAATAACATTTAATTTCAAAGTGCTGCAATACTGCGTACTAAGTGCTTGAAGAAACTTAAATATTGCATCCTTCTTGTTACATATTACCCAACCAAAAGCACAAAGTACCAAAGTGCCAGTTCAAAAAATCTGGGTACATGTTGCACTGAGGGATTGACTGGGTGACATCAAAGCAGGAGACTAGCATCGTAAAGTACTTCACTGTACAAAGGTCTTCTAAGGTGCTTTTAGGAAAGCCCATACTGGAGATATGACGCACTTGGATACTATCTCAGAAAGCAATCATCTATTAGATATGCTGCATCTCTTCCAGGGCAAAATCTAGTTAGTTTAGGTAATAACCAACTCTATATCCCAAAGAGAACAGAGAAAGAAGGCCAAGACTTTCTTGACGTCAAACCAAAACCAAGTCCAACTACAGGAGGCACTCAACTTTTTTTTTTGCATTAAACACACCAAAAATAATCGGTTAAAGTTAATTTTACAATATAACAAACTATTTTTTACACAAATTTTTCCAATCAAACAAAATGACAACTCCTAAATGGCTTTTATTAATAAATTATGAATTCAAACCTAAGTTACTGGACTATAACCTCAGATAGGCAGTGTTAATCTCAACCTACTAAACCGATCTTACACAGGCAAAAATTACACTCTTTAGAAAGAAAACGAGAGTTGTGAGAGTTTGATGATGCTAACTTGTCTTCCCTAAAGAAGAAACGTGAGCTCTGAGTATATTACACTTCTGCAATACATCAGCAGCAGTAGCAGAGGGCTGACATTGATTTTACTTGTTGTCTCTCATCATCATCTCTCTGTTTTCCCTTTTCTTGCACATGTATCTTAACCTGAATTCTCAGTTCTAGTTTGCTCCATTTTCCCCATCAGTTTGTCCTTGCTTGAGAAAACATAAGGAAGTATACATCCTGAGATTTCACACAAAGGGGTTACAGAGAGAACTGCACTAAAACTGTACAATATCTGTTCATAAGCACACAGAACACAGATGTCACCATAAAGAAAAATCTGTGGGTGAAGTGATTTATGGCCCCTGTTATTTTTAAAGCACAGCATTCAATACATTTTACATGTGATAGACTCATGGCTTCCATACAATGAAATTATTCCACTGATTATATCATTATTGCTTTTAAGTGACATGTCTACTGAATGCAAATGCTATAGATCAGAGCTACAGAGTAAAATGGCTCGGTTAGCATCTCGGTGTGTCCATTCCAGCTGAGATCTCGCATGGATAGAGACGGTAAATGAAGGTAGTTGCAACAAAATCTCACGCTTCAGACTTCCTCACTCCAGGAGGGCTCTACAAGTGGGTCAGCTGCTGCTGTCCGTCGTACCCTTCTTGGCAAGGTGTTTCAGTTGTTTCACTGCCTTGGACTACAGGCTGATTCTCGGGCGTGCTGTGGGTAAGCCATAATCATGGAGACGTCCGGCTATATGTTAATGCAGTCCTTGCCCTGCATCCCAGTACAGTTCTCCTTTGTCTTCCTGATCAGGTCTCTCTGACCTTCTTCTCTTTTCTCTGCTCTCTACCCCCCTCTTAGTCTGTAAGGCAACTCAACTTGGGCACAGAGGGGCAGAGGGTTGAGTCAGCCAGTTACCTAGCAGGTAGAACTGAACTGAGCTCTTCTCCACTTCTCTGCCGGGACATCTTTCAAATGAAACAATGAAAGACATCATTTGAATCATGCCATATTTTTCCGCCATTTTCAGTCTGAATATGCAGCCACTGTGTTAGAGTGCAATTAGCAAACACAGTCTGTCAACACAGACCAACAGATAGGTCTCTGGTGGTTTTCATTTGTCGGGTCCATTTTTTTTAAACAGGTACTGGGCCATTCTTGTTGTGAGAATCTAGGGCTTTCAAGCTGCTCACTATCTTCTTCTGCGGTCCTACAATAGTCACTCCAACCTTTTTTAGATCCCTGGTTTGCAAGAAAAGCGAGAAAGGGGGAGAGAGGGGCAGAGTGAGGTTGAAAAATAAATGGGACAAAATCAGACAGAGAGAAAGATGGGAAGGAAAAAAATGGAAACGTGTGCGTTAGTGATAGTAAATATGACATCCGTTTGACAATAGTGGCATGCTCCCAGTGTTGCTCCCTTCGCTTCGCTGTGCGCCTGTCATTTGCAAAGGACTGCATTTCCCAGAAGGCTTCACTGACAGCTGCCATTATGACCCTGTCAGGGTAGAAAACAATAAAATACAAGGGCCACAGTGGCAGAACAGAACTACTCTTCTGCATTGCATTAAGCTGGATTTTTTTGACAGGTACACTTAATTTTGTGGAGAGGAGCAGCACAGGGACATGTGTTGAACACGACACTGGTTCATAAAGTGCTTCTGTTAAAGCGTTAATACTCTTAAAAGCTCTTAGAAGGTTGGTTACTTGCATTCAAAGAAAAGACCACTTGAGTTAACTAGAATACAGTTGTTAAGAGTGTTATACAGTGTAAACCTGAAATAGACAAAGCAGTTAGTCAGCTTAATTTAAATATTGCAACATTTGTTCAATAAGAAACATACACTAGCAAAAACTTTAAAATACATACAAAGCAGTACACAGAATATTGATTTTACAGCACACAGCAATCGCAGCACATGTTAGGACTCCTTTATCCTAAATAGTGTATTGTATTAGTAGAAGCAGTGGGATTATGGCATTACTGCAAGAAACTCTTTCAGCCATTTAGTGCTTTTTAAAAAATCAAAACAATGTTTTTATTTTCCATATGCAAGCAGAAAGTTTAGTTTGAAATAGAGTTTAAAAAAATATAGATACAATTTGAAAACCCAGAAACTGACAGTGATCCAAATTACAGATTCTGCCTTACTTTGTGTGACGATTTCAAGGGATAGTTGCTTCAGTGTTGATTATACAAATTATTCTGTTGTCAAGTTGGCACAATACGTGGGTTTACAACTATCTACCTTTGCAACAATAAAGATAAATAATTAATCTGTAATTTATAAGCTTTTTATTTGGTCTGTTTTCTGGTCATTAGCATGCAAAAGAGGCTGAAACCAGCATCTACTACTGATTATGTGTGCAATACTAATCAACATTTACACTGTATTAGTATTTTGAGCACCAAATCAGTAGCCCTGTTTTAGAAAATGTGGCATTTTACTCTTTTTTATAATTAAAGCCTAAAATGGGATGAAGTTACCACTCAATAAAAACTAACTATCCCTTCAAAGGTCAGACAAGTGAAAGCCCATCAGTGGTTCTGGAGGTTATTGATCTTAGACCTAGGCCTTGGTCCTCCACCCACCATCCAGAGCTTGAGTAGGGTGGAGCTGGGTGTTAGAGAGTGGTGATCCCCATGGATGGCTCCCATTCTGGGCAAGTGGCTTGTGTGACGTGGACCTCCGTCAGAACCACTCTACTGAGAAACAGCCAGGCCCAGCAATGTTAACACATTAAACTAGATATTATTGTTATGGGTGGTATTAGCACATTTTGTAAGAATAAACACAAACTGCTTATCTCACCTCTGTGGCAGACAAGACACCAATGATGACTTGTCTGCCACTGCAATGAGAATGTTTTCTTTAACGGGTAATAAAAATAAAGTATATAGATTGTGATTATATTGTATGCTGATTTAATTTTTTTTGTGTGTGTGTCTATCACATTGTAAAAGAAAATCTAAAAATTAAAAAAAAAAGATCTTAAAATGATTTGAAAACATTTTGACATTGACAGTGTACAGGTAAAAAAAATACTCCAAATGATGCAGTATTTATATGTCAGTCCATCTTCTCTTCTTGAAAAAGGATTAATCAATTACTCCAACAGATGACTCAGCACACTGCGGCCGAGTATGATAACTGTTCCTCTGAGGTCAGAGCATTGCCAGGCCTTGTGCTGAATATCAAGGACTAGATTAAGACTGTACAGATCAATACAGAAATCTATACAGTGCAATTCATAGTCTGAGCCAAGGCTTCTGCCTTGTAGCTGAGCTTAGGTGCCTTAGATGAAGCCTTCAGTGGATTAATACTGCGGTGATCCAATTTAGCATCTAGCCACTGAAAAGGCATTGTAGACCAATATATTATGTTTAGTGCACGATTCCTTCAGTGCAATTTGTCTTTGATGTATTTTGTCAATACTGATTGTGGATTTCCACCTAGTCTGTGCACTAAATACAACATTTTAAGATAACCTTTTCATAGATTAAACACATTCATTTGTCACATTGGATAGTGACTTATAAGAGAAGAGAAAAAAACATTTTGTGTAGTACTCCTACACAAGAAAAGAACCATAATAAAAATTACAGGAAGCTGAAAGTATATATTTCAGAATTAAGCGCTCTGTGTGGAAAATAAACACACTTGAGCTTGTCTTAAGGTAGTAAAGAGCATTACGTATAATATTTCCAGGAAAAACTATTCTGTTCCAGTTACAAGTCAATGAAGTCTACAGTTGGCACTGTGAGGAGGTCTGCTAAACAACAGCTTTTTTTAATATCAGCTCCAACCAATTTAACATAGTTTAAACTCATGCACAACACACAATCCTTCTTTCCAGCATATTAAGCCCAACACAGTTAATGACTCCCTGCTTTGTACAGTTATTGAGTTACAACTGCTTGTAGTACTGACCACCAGTCCCCAATTGCCCCCGCAACTGCTATCAACGCAGAGAATGGCTGCTTTGATCACAATGATTAGAAATGTCCAATTATTTACTCTGTCACATTCCACATCAATTAAACTAGCAGCAGGCCAACAGAGCGAGGAAAAAGGAGGACAGGGAGAGGGAAAGAAAGGGACCGAACAACAATACACACTGTAGGACCTACTTTCTTACCAAGTGAACATACTGTAGGTCCTATATTGTGTGCTCGCCAGTTGTGATTTCTCTGGATGTGGCTGCCAAATAATTTTCTAGCAATCTATCCTTGCTCTATTCTTTGCATTTTAATGCTTTACAGCACAGAGAATGCCATGTCTTTGCACACCTACTTGACAGCTATGCCTTCATTTTCTCTTTCAAAGGCCCCTCTCGCTACTCTTTTATCTTGTCAAATCTCCCCTTTCATTCTCTCTCTCAATAGCGTCTCTCTTATTCCCTTTCCCTCATGGAACTCACAACTCTTCTACCCTCTTTCTCTTTTTTTTTTGGTTTCTCTTTTTTTTTCTCTTTCTTTCAATGCTCTCACCTTCCCCTCTGGTCATACTTGCAGCATTGAAAGCATAGCTAAAGACCTGTCTTTATGAGTTACCATGAGTCTCATCTGGACACCTTTAGTAATGGCTCTATAGCTTTCTTTACTTAGTGAGAACAAGAGAATGTGTGTGCTTGTTCTTCACCAAGAGTCTCTTCAAATTCCTGGGCCTTACCTCTGATACTTGGGCCCTGTAAACACTGCTGACATGAATAGGCAAAGAAGCCTAATGTGTGTGTCTCTGTGTGTTGTTGCCTTACTCTGTGGAGGTTTTGGCCAGTGTGTCACAGGAGCTGTAGCTGACCCCAGAGAAGGCCTCCTTGCAGGGCAAGGTCCTCATTCCATCCATCCAGTCGCCCATTGTTCCCACTGAGGGAACCTCTGAACTGCTTCTGTCCAACAACAAGTTGGCTGGCCTGACAGAGAGGAGAAGAATAGTCAAGGGAGAAGCAAACATATCAATAAGTGATGATGAACCACTTGTAATATTTTCGTGTCCTAGATGTCATTAGAGTTCACATCATACTGTAGTTTAAGGAAAACAGGAGAATAAACACCACCAGGTATCACAGTTTCTGTTTTATGTACAGCCAGCTGATGTCATAGTGAACTAGTCCTACAACTATGTATATTGTCTTTTCAAGCATACACTATTGCACCATTTACAGAGTCTGAAGCATGTCAGACATGTCAGAGTGTGTGTGCACAATGGTCTGCATGCTTTACGGTCTCAGAAACAGTTTGGCAACTGCATTTTCACAACAGACACCAGCCTTTGTTCATTGTTCATGCTATCATCAGCAGTCATTGCTTCACTGTCCTTTTTTATTATTTTGAGCTAGCAATGTTTCTGGCTAATTCCATCATTATTTCCTGTAGCAGATGTACCATGCAGCAGAACGTAACATTAGATTTGATTAGACTTGATGGTTTCAATTGGATCAAATCATATTAAATGCTCTGCGTTGGGCTTTAAAATGCTCAGTCAACTGTAGAGGGTGTAGGGAAAAACTGCAGGCACTGTTGTGACTAGCTCTGATGGGTAAAAAGACTTACAGAGAGTAAAGGTACATTAGAGCTGGAGAGTGCAGAGGGCCCAAGGAAACAATGTGCTTTATTAATGGCGACTTTCAGATACCGCAACTCATGTTTATAAAAATGTGATTCCCTCAGCTACTGTGAAACCTGAGCACATTAGTGCAGCGAACGGGAAACAAAGCCAAACCATATCAGGTCAAACTACAGCTCATAACACAATAATCAATCCAGTAGTAGCACACTGTGCATTTTCATTTTGATTTTCTGAGTATCATCTAAAACTGGGTTCCAAAAATGAAGGACACACCGCATTTGTCACAAAGATCAGATAAATACACCTATACCAAGATATGTATGGCACTCAAGGGAATACAGCAAAGCAGGTCAAAAAAAAAGAACAACAAAAAAACAGATAGCGCTCCCTTGGGGAAAACTATTTATAGCACTGTAAACAAACTCATTAGAATACCAGAAAGTCCACCTCTGCCTAATTGACTTGGAAATTGGCAAGGAAGTTTAAAGCCACTCTAAATGTGCCAGGGTTTGTGTACCTACAAAAAAAAAAGGTTTAATTTCATATAATATGTTACGTGCTTTCGTCACCTGCTCTAATTAAAATGTATTTTATTGATTTGATTTTCTTTAATGAAATCAATATAATATAATTAATGGTGTCAGAAACAGCACACTAAGCCAACAAAATATTAGGCACATTGAGATTATTGAGATGGTATCCCAAGTGGTGACAGGAGAAAAGAAGAAAAAGAAGGAGAAAAAAAGATGCACTTGAGGTGGTGGAGTGGGTGTTGTTACAGTGATTGAGTCTTTTCCTGCCAGATCAGAGGGTTGTCAAAATGCTGAGGGCCCCCAGGACCCCCTAGAAAGATGGTTTGTCTGCAAAGGAGGGAATTGAGGGCTAGATGGAGGGGGTGGTTTGCATGAGCACAAAAATAAAGTAATATGTGAATCTTCTGACAGTAGAAACCCATTTAAAAAATATTTTAAATATGTGTTACTTCTTTTTGAAAAAAGAGGAAGAGGAATCAATAGAGATTTTTGCTGATATTTGCTAGAAAACAAATCAGGAAAAATCAATTACGATATATAAAAGATAACTATCTTCCGTTTAAAGTTTTGGGCTATAAAAAAAAATTCTTTTTTCAGGATTATTGATCTTCTTCCCTCCCCTCCTACACCCCTTTTTCTTTCTATCTTTGATCTTTTTTCCTCTTTTTGTCTCATATTTTCCCTTCTGCTGTCTCCACTGAGAGGTAAACTGCAGATGACCTTGATTCGTCTCCCTTATCATTTTCAATGTTTCCTTTGTTGTTACATTTTCAGCAACATCTTGTTGCAGCTCAAGAGACACGATGATTGGTGAGGAAACAGAGAGATGTGATGAATTGGAAAATCATAAAAAAAGCATCTGTCTGAGACTTGGGGTTTGGGG
>NW_005187607.1:902309-919551 GCF_000239375.1 Pundamilia nyererei
GTAATGTCTACTTAATACTATATAGCTAAGCAGAAAACACCCACTTGAAAATATAGATGACTACATCAGAGAGAAAGGGAGTCGGGTTATATATTCCCTTTTTTCATCTTTTGTTCTGTAGTTCTCCTTGTTTTAATCTCCAAATAATCTTCTGATTTTTGAGCTCACAAAAAAGGGAATGAAATTACCTTTCAGCGTGACAGCTCCAAGGCAATTCAAGGACAGTTTAGACTGATATTTAGGGGTAATATTAGCCCTTTCAGTTGCAGCCCTTTGCTGCCACTGCCAAATTGGATGATATCATGTAGTTTTAACCAGTACTCTGGTGGGCTGAGGAAAGCTAAACCGACATTTTGATTTGATTTCAGCAACGATACGTGACTGTGCTCCGAATTCTTTGTTCAATTTATTTTCACTCTGAAGTTTTGGTAGTGTCTGAGCTAACAGTTTAAGAATTTTTGGTAACTGAATTGAAGTATTGCTCATTATAAAACTATTCTATTTAACTTCTATCCAGTTTTTCATACTTGTGACTTTTTAGATATTCTCATCAACATATACCTCTCTGTGATAAATGCCCGTGTAATCTCGCGTAATTTAGACACCCTGAAAGTTAAGTCAGATACACAATGGCTGCTAACCTCTACTGGACACCAGTTGGCCCATAATTAGCCCCTGACAGTCAACCTTGGCCTTCTGACTCTCTCATCATCCATATGCAGGAAGAGTAAACTGACCAGGTCCCACCCTCGAAGTTTCCAGATGCTCTACTTGGTTCACAGGCTTTGTTCTGGGCTTTGTGGAGGAGGGGGTATTGCATTAGCAAGCCAGGACAGCCCTGAGACAAACGAGGTGTGTGGAGCTGAGTGCAGCTGCTCCCGCTGTGCAACTGCCGCCGCCACCACACACATACACACATACGCACAGAGAGTTCTCATAAATCAACGCACCAGCCTCTGTCGGCCAGCCTGTGCTCACCCAGTGTTAAAAGCCAATCAGGAAAATTACATGCAAACTCCAAGGGACCTATTTTCACTTTCTTAAGAAATCATTAGTCAATGTTACTAGCTTTGACATCTACATAATACCATGGCCGTCTGCTGCAGACCCAATGCCTGTATTCCTTCTTGCCCAGGACTGACAAGTGTATGTTGCCCTGCTTACTCACACACCCCTGGGAGAAAATGACTGATTCAATAAAGGCAAGGAACAAAGCATTAACAAGGGCAAAAAAGAAAGTAATGTGAGAAACAAATAAGATAACATTTGTGAAAATATCAGAAAAGAGATCTGATACATTTTCTAGTGGTGCTAATTTGCATTTAAATCTTACAAGCAGAAGAAATAGGCGGTGTTTATATTGAGCTCCTTTGTGTACAGGTGGTAAAACGAGTGAAAGAAACTTCCCCATCCCAAATTTTCATGACATTAAAAATTTTAAATTATGTTATTGAGAAGTAGAACTTTCATAAATATGCTGATAATATGTCTAGTGATCACCAGCCAGAACTTTATATGACCTAAAATACAGTACTGGATTGTCTAGTACATGGCAATAAAATTAAAAGAAGAAGAGAAAAAAAGAACAACTTAGAAACCATTCAAGACTAAGAGACATTCACCAGCCTTGCATGGTTTTGACCACCAGTTCTGGGTTTTTCTTTTCGTATTTTCTTAAGTGTAAAGTTTTATATATGCAAGTGACAAGCACCTAAAAATAATAATGAAAACAAATACACGTAAGATGGCTTTGATACCTGGATGTGGTGTTCGCTGTGATTTTGAGGCTACTGGGGTTGCGGATGAGTTTATCCAGGATGCTAACTATCTGCTCAAACTTGGGCCGATTGTTCCTCTCTTTTTGCCAGCAGTCCAACATGAGCTGGTAGAGAGTGGCAGGGCAGTCCATGGGTGGGGGCAGTCGGTAACCTTCATCTACAGCCTTTATTACCTTTATGAGGAACAACACGGACAGCATTTGAAAAAAGGCAGATAATATTCAAAACAAAATACATTGTAATAGTAAGTGATTTTTTTCTCAGTTTTGTAAGAATACTTTACTAGAGTATGTCTTTCTGTATCTCAGATGAGATACAGAAATTATTCAGATGTGCAAAGGTGGTAGCCCTGCAGATGTGCATGTGTAGCTATTAAAGGAATGCAACTTTGCAAATAAATAGAACTTACATCCTGATTGGACATCTCCCAGTATGGTCGTTCCCCATATGACATCACCTCCCATAGCACAATGCCATAACTCCAAGCATCACTGGCAGATGTAAACTTCCTGTAGGCGATAGCCTCTGGAGCAGTCCACCGAATAGGGATTTTACCTCCCTGAAATACAGACAATGAGAGGTCATTCATTGAGCTCATTTTGTATTTCAGTCATTCAATCTGTCATTGAAAAACATCAATAATTCTTGAGCATAACTAATTTTCTACCTAAAATTATGGTTTTTTTTGGATAAACCTTTTAATATTACATCTTAAAATCTTTAAAAACTTTTTTAAAATAGAATTTCAAAGTTTAGTACTGCTCGTGGATATAAATATTTAAAACTGGATGTATTCTTGAGCAAAATTTCTGAAAACCAGGATTTGGATCTGAGGTGCAGGTTTGTGTCCAATGCAAGAATATTTCTTATGAATATTATTTAGGCTGTTCTGAAACCCCTAAATCCTGGTGGTCTTTGTGGTTTGGATTTAAGGTTTGAGATCACAGCTTCAGATTCAAAACTGTAACAATTGTAAAAATAATATTTTTATTATTTTTTCCAGTCTGGTCTGGAAGAGTCTAAAGTCCATGTTTCATCACAGAAAGGTGAACCATAAGCTTTTTTTTTACCTTTCACTTTCATTTCATTGTCTTTAATTAATTTGTTTTCCCAGACTGGCAAAAAAAAAAGTCTAAGACTTCTAAAAAAGACTTTAAAATTGTCACATAAGGGGACATTGAACTTTATTGTAACAAAACACATTATATTAAGATTTAATCAAAATGGATTATCATCAGTCTTAAAGAAAGTTAAAGCCAGAAAGAAAAACCCATTCATCAAATTGTAATCCAAGGTGTCCTGGATAACCCCATACTACAGTGTGTAGCTGTATTTGTCATTTTAGCTAAAAATCAAGACAGATGAACAAAATGGATCATAGGGTAGGAGGCTGATGGTAGCCAAAGTTAACAGAAACCTTGGCCCAATCAGTTGGGTTTTGCCCAATGCTGTGCAGTCACACTCTAAACTTTACATTCCTCTATTACTATTTCCATACTGAAGTTATGGAAATAATGGGGAATGTATGTGAGAATGAAATGCAGACAGCCAACAAATGGCGGCACACATAAAGCAGTTTACAAAGAAACACAAACAAGAAAATACACTCTGCTCTTGCACTTATACTATACACGTTGCTGCACAAAGATATTAAAGTCTAAAATGTGCAGAAATACCCTTAAACGTGGGACGCACATGCATGTAAACATGCACATACGACCACAAACTTTTGATTTTTTCCTAAAAAACAATGACTAAAGAAGTGGAGAGAAAAAAATCCACTGAAGCCCACATGTGCTAGCATTGTCAGTTACTTTAATGCGGCAGAGTTTATTATTCTGTCTCATTATTTCAGATTATGAATTTCTGGGAGAAAGGCAAACGGCACATTGACTGTTTATTTGACAAGCCATTCTCAGCCAGAAAATTATACTCTGTCTAAAAGGCTGCACGCATGGTTAAGACCACAGATTCCTCAGTTGAGAATGGCCACACACGCACACACTTCCAACGGTTAAGATCAGTGTCTGGATCATAATTTGCCTACTGGGTTTGTTTCAATTTGAGCATCTAATGCTAAGGCAAATAAAAAATGCTTTTACAATATTTTTTCTTTTTTAACTTTAATGGAAATGGTGGAAAGAAATCAATAAATCAATAAATGGCATAAAACATCCAGGTTCTGGTACTCAAGGTAGGTTTGAAAAAGCAATCAAGGGCCTTTATTTCACAGGGCTAATGACATTAAAAATACATGAATGCATACCAGGTTATGCTTCTTCAGGATGTAGAGATGCAAAGACACAAACAGAGCAATTAGAGCTTCTCTCACCACAGGTGTGCAAATCTAATTACATGCATACACTTCTTTCTGAAAAATTGAATTGCCCAAACTTACTGGGAGACCATCTGTAGGATTCCATTTTTATGATCTTTCTCATAATACTAATTTTCCATTGCCTATGTGCTATTATTACATTGTTATGGGAAGTATCCTAAGTGGATTTCCAAGGTAAGTTGAAACACAGATTTTCCATCATCGTAAGAAGCACTGTAAATGTCTGAAATTGTCTTCTTGGCATGTGTGCCTATGCCTCTAAAAGCGAGACATGATACTTTGTGAAAGTATCGGTGCTTTTCCTCCTAAAGGATGAACTTTATCAACTTCTGCGTATCACCAAAAAGCAACCAATTCAGAATTTATTAGCCTGTCAAACGGCTTTTATAAGTTGTAATCAGCCCAATAGATCTGGTCAGTAGATGCCTTCTCTACTAGCTAGCAGCCTCAAGAGGCAGTTCCTGCCATTGTTGCACCAACAGATTATGCAGGATACCTCAAAGAGTTATCTGAAAAAAGTTCAATCTAAGAAGTAAAAACCTCTGTCATATACATCATGAAAGCAAATGACAGTGGCAAAGCCCAACAATATTCTTCTCAATGAGACGCATCGTCTTATGGCACATGGGGCTTTAATGGTCTTCCCTATGACCTTCCAGTTTAGGATATGTGGATTTATGTCTGCCCTTTAACAACTAGTTTTTTATGTGTCGTTCACCCTTGCTGTGATATGTGAGGGGAACAGGTGCACAGTATCTGTGTATGTGTGATGACAAAAACAAAGACAAAGACCGGAAGAGGATGGAGTGTGTTGCTTTTTGGTGGGGGGATTATTTTTGCTGGAGAGGATATATATAGAATTGATGTAAAACAGTGTTGTCTTTAAATGTTTTATTTGTATTTGTATTCCAACTCACCCTAGTTGTGTAAGCAGCCTCCGGGTCATCCTCCAGCACCCGGGACAAGCCAAAGTCTGACACTTTACACACCAGATTGCTGTTGACCAAAATGTTTCGAGCGGCCAAGTCTCTATGAACGTAACCCATGTCTGACAGATACTTCATGCCTGAAGCAATACCGCGCAGCATGCCAACCAACTGGATTCCTGTGAACTGGGCATCATGTTTCTAAAAAGGGAGATAAAAGAAATAATTATAGAAAGAAAAGCGTGCTTTTCCCTTTATGTTACACGTTAACATACATTATATAGTACACAAAGGGAATCTGACCTTTTGGGGTATTTGCATAAAATGAAACTTTTCTGCATTACTGTCCACAAGATTTTCATTAACCTTTAAAAATCACCTTTGACATTATGTACCTCATCTTTCGTTTCAACTATGAAATCCCAGAGCCAAATACAGAGTAATGTATGGAAATAAGGATTAGACCATAAAAATGAATTTCTTTTTTAAATAAATCACTGCTGTTATTGTGGAGCAGTTTTCATACGCTACATATGTGATGACACACATAGACAATATGAACACTGGCATCCACATATATATATTTGAATGCTGTATATTCATCAGAAAATCATATCATGTGGAAAAAAGGGATATAATGCATTTCCATGGCACATTATCCAATGGATTTTTATAGCCAAATGTTTGCCAGGTGTTGAGTTGCAGCAGTCAAACATATAGTGGGTGAGATGTAAACACAAAGCACATTTTATTGTTTGCATTGGCAAGCAGCGGTGTTTACACTGATTCAAACTGGCAAGAGTTCATAACTAGGCATATATGTTCTATGATCTGCTGCTACTATCTGAATATGAGATAAATATGAACTGAGGAAACATGAGGAGAGCCATATGAATTTTTTTTTTGTGCTCATTATCCATAGCGCTTTCATTTTGTCTGTTCTTGCTGCTCTTTGTATCTTCTGTTGCCCTGCATTGTCAAATTCATTCCATTCAGAATTTGAGCATAAATACTCTTATCCTATGGTTTATGTGTCTGTGTTGTCTGTTTAAGGCAATCGTCCAGTCTTCTCTATAAATTCAATTTAAATAATCATCTCTTCCAAGTAACTGCAAGTTATGTAAATTTTGCATGGTCACAGTTTTTGAAGTAACTTTTACATTTTTCGTTCAAAACTATGGTAAATGGCCTGCATTTGTATAGCGCTTTACTCAGTCCCTAAGACCCCAAAGCGCTTCACACTACATTCAGCCATTCACCCATTCACACACACATTCACACACTGGTGATGGCAAGCTACATGTAGCCACAGCTGCCCTGGGGCGCACTGACAGAGGCGAGGCTGCCGGACACCGGGCCCTCTGACCACCACCTATCTATCTAAACTATCTATCAATAGGCTTTCATTAGGCTCGTTTTAGCTAGTATGGCTTGTCTGTTTACATTGATAAAGATTTATTTTCACATGAAATGGCTTATTCTGAGTGTATGATAAGTATGTTTTTCTCTAAAAACCAACCAGACCTTCCACTTCATTTTGAACCATTAGTGGCCAGGACACCTGGTTTAGTCACTTCAAAGCTTTGTAGATTCATAACACAGACATAAGCTAAAGCGCAAAGCTATGAATTTCCGTGTGCGTGCTTGTGTGTTTATGACACATTTTCAATGATGAAGTGCAGGCCTCTGTCAAAACGTCGGCAGACAACAGCTACACGTCCTGGATTTGTCTATGTGTGTTGCAGACGCATGTGGAAAAAGGCTAAAACAGGCATTAGTACACATGCTTTCATGCCAGTGTTGCGGCTTGGCTGCCGTGCTTTGGCTAATTTCAGTAAGGCAGGTCAATTTCTCTGTAAGAGACTGAGGCATGGCAAGAATCACATTCAGTCCTGGCTGAAAGAGCAGTTCAAAATATTTTGTTCGCTGACAAGGTGTAAGAAGAGTACAGCTGAAAGAAATCTGCTAAAACCAGCATATCTCAGGTACTTTATAGTGTATACAGTGCAATGTGTTATAGTGTAGTGTTAAAACTTACTATATTAGCTGACTGTCCTAATTCGTTTCATATATAAAATATAAATAATACTTACATAAATTATAAAATAAGAACCTATGACAAAGCTGACATTGAATGTTTCTTAATTTTCAACTAGCCATTAATCGTTCATTGCAAAACTGGTTTGGGTTTTCAGTGCATTAAAATTCCATAAGTGTGTTTTTAATTATTACTCACTCTTAAGAAGCTGTCAAGAGATCCATTTTCCATGTACTCGGTGACGATCATGACAGGTTTACCTACAACAGGAAGATTTCAATAAATTCCCATATCATACCAGCAACAGGACTAAAAAAATTTAGTGCAATAACATCCTGAATACTTATATAAAAAAAACAACGAAAGAAAACCCTCTTTTGTGCCAGTATTGTATTGATTTTAGATTTATTCTCTGAAACAAGCAAAAATAATAATGAGTGGACATTAAGAGCTGTACTTCGACATTAAACAGACGTACACAGACCCTGAGAGTGACCAGGCTGAACGTACTCTCTTTTCTCTCAGTTACACTCACATGCACGCCTACATACACACACGCCCACACACACCAGAATGAAATGATCCTAGTCATAGTTTTAGGGTCCCAGCAGGTCACCTGTCAGAGTGTGACATCTTTATTTCTGTGGAAGATCTGGCTGTAAATCCATGCTGCCTGCTATCATCTGTACCTGATCAGACTGTGGCCAGCACAAAGTTTATTACAGAGGGGGGAAAGGGGGGAAAAACTCTTTAAGAAAGCTTTAAATCAGCCATGGTTAAATGAACAGCATCCGTGTCAGGACTTGTTTGTGCCCCAGATGGCTTTGTTCTCTCAGCTTCACTCTTGACTTACCACCAGCCATATTCTTCTTTTCCATTTTTTATTCTGATTAATGTGCCCTGCTCCCTCCTCTTTCATTCCTGACCTACCTTTTCTCTATCAAACCTGCCTCTCTTTCCCCATCACCCCATCCCTCCCTCTCATCTCCATCCCTCTTGCATGTATTAATGTGAACCAACCCCACATCTGGAAAGAAAGGGACTTTTTTTCAGGAATCGCGCAGGCTGAAGGGAGAGGGTGATGGAATTAGTTGCGAAAAGAAGCAAATCTATTAAACTCAATGGAAATTTTAAGAAAAGGGCTGTTTCATGAATCTGCATTGCACTGGTAATTCATTTTCTTTATCACAGCACATTTAAACAAAACAGATGTTGTCAATTTCAGCTTGAAATGACTCTGAAAGATTTTGAATCTATTTCAACTGATTCTGTTTATTTACATCTTACCAGAGTAAGCGTAGCTAAAAATGTGACGTTGACAAAATAAAAATAAACCTTCTTTAAAAAAAGGGGGAGATTAAACTCACAGAACAGCATGTCTCAGGAAAGTTGCACCAATTTCACTTAGCAAAAATCTCTCATCATTTAAACACCGTCACAGGACCAGTACAACACCCTCCACCCACACCCTGTCCCAAAAAGGCTGTGATGGATTGTTCAGTTTAACAGAGAACTGCTTTTATAGTTGCAGACGGGCATGCACGCACCCGGTCCTCCCTCCTGTCCTCCGCCCCTTCCTTTCCCCTCTTTCTCTCTACTTTCAACATTGGCAACAAAGATAAAGGCCCCCAAGCCCCTTTGTTCTGCGGACCCAAGTGTGAGTGTACTTGTATGTGTGCAAGTGTGGATGTATGAACTTGAGCAAGAAGTGTGCATGTGTGCGCGTGTGTGTGTGTGCTCCTGCAAATATGCAGCCTGTGGATCAGCCAAAAGCAGCAGCAAGGTAAATGGGGTGTGAAAGTCTCAGGATTATTAAGAATTAACAGGAGCAGCTTAATAAATCACCCGACAGCAGCGTGCATTTGTGTGTGTGTTTGTGTGTGTGTAGGTGTGTGTCTGTGTGTGGGAGCATATCAAATGGACCTCCTAAAACTATGCCCTGCACTCATGCTGCTCCTACTTATGCACATGTGCTCAGGGCATCTCTCCAAATGTCATGTGCGAAGTAGTGAATTTGGGGCCTCCCCTATTAGTCTCAAACCAGCAAATGAAACCGCAGTCTTGTGTTATTGCAGCATTTCTCACAGGTCGGACATTAACAGGAAGAGTGGTTTAAGATGTATTAGGCAAACAATGTGTGATGAGGGATCACACACATGCACACACACACACAGACTTTCACTTTCAGAGTGGACTGATTTCATTCATCAGTACAGTGCAGAACCATGCCGTACGTTCTAACTGAAAAATTATTCTAAAAGAGACAAAACTGGATGAAGGAGTATGATTAGCTTCTGTTGTTCTGGTTACTGTTTTCTATTATTTGACCTTATTTACTGACATTATTTTACAAATACATGCGTATTAGCATGTTTAACAAGTTTCTCCTACAAAAACTGCATAAGTGACAGTTTAGTAGCATAATTTGTGCCACTGTTGACTCAAAATGATATGTTATAAGATATTAACTGGTGTTGTTATGTCTTCCTTCTATTGTTTTGTCCTTCATCCCTCCTTCCTTCCTGCTTCCTTTGTGTTATTTCTTTGTGTTTTTCAATTTTTCCATCCTTCCTCCCTTCCTTCCATCCTTTCTATTGTTTGTTTATTTATTTATTTGATTCTACTGTCACTACTTTCTTTCTCCCTTTGTTCCTTCTCTTGTTCCTTTCTTAACTTCTTTTTTGCTTCTCTCCTTCCCTACTGTTTCCTGCCTTCTATCATTCTTTCCTTGCTTCCTTTGTTTCTTTTGGCATTCCATCCCTCCTTTCTTTTTTCTACTTTCCTTCCATCCTTCATTCCTTCCATCCCTCCTTTCCTTCCCTTCTTTTTTCTTTTTTTCCTTCCTTCTTTGTAGAGATGAAGCATAATCAGAACAATATGGTTTACATGCCCAGTTCATTGCTGTTTGGAAATTACATTACATTGTAAGACTGGGCTGTTTTTGATTACAAGTCAAGGCAGTAAGTTGCTAAGAAGATAAGTTAGGGAAGCAGGTAAAACAAGTTGATGTAAGACAAGGTGGAGACGAGGAAGCAAAGAACAAATGAGACGGAACAGAAGAACCTAAAATCCAGAATAATAAAGAGAAGGCAAGTTCACTTGGTATTTTATTCTACTCTTTAGAATAACAATACTGGCAGAACTACTTAACAAGCCAAGTGCCGCAGGGAAATATAGAGGCCAGGACTGTTTCTTTGCGACAAAGTTCAGACTCATTATTTCCCTTTTCTGCAGTCATTCCATTTTAAAGAGGCCTTCTGTGTGCTAATGATAGTCTTATAAAGAGGCCCAGAGGGAAGCTAGTCAGAGATATGGATTTATGGATTTATGCCTGCTTTGGACACAGGCTTTGATCAGAGCACATTGATCTGCAGAGATTTACACCACGGCAACTCAATAAAACTCCTTTGCTCTTTCACAGAAGTGTCGGCCACTTTAGAGCCATTTGTCAAAGACAACTGCAAATCCGGAATCGGTAAAAAGACTCTCAGGAGAAGCCTGCTCTCTTATGGAATGTGACTAAAAATTGTTGTGTTCTCTGAAACATCATGCTTCTGAAAAAGTAAGTGCTTCATAGATTAATATTCTCCAAGAACCAGAGTAACATATAATTATCAAAATAGCACCTGGTAATTCAATTCTCTTCAGTTTGTCGTGGAACTTACTGCGTGTTACCACCCCCTCCAGCCTGATGATGTTAGGGTGGTCAAACTGTCCCATGATTGATGCCTCAGAAAGGAAGTCCCGCCTCTGTTTGTCTGTATATCCACCTTTGAGAGTTTTGATGGCCACGCAGATCTCCTTTTTGCTGGGCAACTTCAGGCGACCACTGCAGACTTCTCCAAATTCACCTAAAGATAAAATAAAGGCAAGTTTTATGTATGATGTCTATGACATTGCCATGAAAAGCATTTTGGAGTGAATATGGCTAACTTAACTAGCTCTCTTGTACCAGAGTACATGATCAGCAGTAAAACCACAAAGACAGGTTGCATGCTGATACTCCTTAAACCTACGGCTAGGTCAGCTTCACCACTGAGAGCCCAGCATCTAGCATAGCATGAGTCAGAAAATCCTGACTGCTCTGATGTACAACAGGGGTTCAGATGTGTTTTAAGGTGTTACAACATGTGATTTTTACAGCTGCCTGTCAGTGATTCATTCAGACAAAGCTGCAGATCATGAAGGATCTTAAAATTTCCATCTGTAATAACTTAACTCCAATTAATCAGGAAATGCTTTGGTTGATGTTGGACAAAAAACAGCATTTCCTGATTAATGCATAGCGTGTACCCATAGCCAAAATAACAAAGTGAATAGACACCAATACAACTTTTCAGCTTCATTTATATGTCGAATTAAAACACAAAATTACTTAACATCCACTCGGGGAGAGCTCAATTAGCATTCTTCGCTGGTGAGGGGATGCATGAATTTCAGTTACTACTTGTAAGTATGTGCATGCAATGGGGAGCTATCCAGAAGGTACTGTAAGTTTTGTAGGTATGCTGGCCACTTCAAAGGCAGTCCTGGAGACAGAGTTTTGGCTGGACTGCAGAAGATGAGGGGTGTGTGTATATGTGTGTGTATATATATATGTGTGTGTATGTGTGTGTGTGTGTGTGTACTGAATGTAAGTAGGTGTTTGAACAGAACGTACATGCATGCTGAGTGTGCTCAAGAATGGTGATGTCAGAACTAAGATATGCAGATCTCACTCTTCATCTAGTACAATCATGTCCCATAGCTGCTCTGGATCAGAGAGCATGGGTCAAATCCTGGACTTGAAGCAATGGCATCTGGAAGGACTTAAGCCTGAATAATTATAACCTGTCTAAATACCCAGACCATCCCTGTTCTTTCCTTCTCTGCTTTGCACCTCTTGTCCTGAGCAGTGGACAGGCAAGTCAAGCCAAGGCACCTTTTTATGTGGTCACTCAGAGAAAGAAGATCTTCGTCTAATAAGGCTTGATTAGGGACACTCGTTCCTTTCCTGTTATGAGTAGAGCTAGGTATCTCACTTTGATGTTAAAGTCTAACCCATGTAAGCAGAGTGGAGCATGTGTTTCATGTCTTTTAACACACAATCACCGATTGGCAAGAGGATCAAAGTCCCTTTAACGTGTTTAATGAAGACAGATGGAGTTGAGGCAGGAATGGAGAAAGAGAAGGTATGTTGTATATTGTTCAGAGTGCTTATGTGGCTTTATAAAAATCACACAGATGGGTGGCAGGGTGCATTGAAGCTGACGGACAAAAATGTTTACATCATGGCTGGAGCTTTAATGTTCACCTCTGGTGTTCGGTTCACATTTTATGAAGTTAAAATAGATTAGCAAGAGCAGGCCAAAGTCCCCTTTCTTCTCCTCTCATCTCACATTTGGATCTGTAAATTTATGGTTTTCTCATATAAGGTTTCTGGCTTTTATCTGAAAAATCTTTCAGGGATTTTCTGTCCATCTTTCTAAAATTAAACTGCTCTGAACTACTAAGTTGCTTTTCAAAAGTAATCACCCTGTCAACTTGTCATTTTATTTATATTGTCCAGAACTTGTTCTCAAAGTTGCACTCTCCCTTCTTTGTGTTACTATGGAAGAACACTAAAATAAATACACTTTGAATCAGCTGTGCACTGTACACATTAAAAATGTATAGTACAGTATAGACTTTTCTGCTGTAAATCGACTATGGGTTAAGGTATTAGTCAGCTAATACTGGTTTAGAATGATGATAAATTGGAGCTACTCTTCATCTATTTGCATTTTCGATAGATTATGTTTCACTGCTGTTTCACTTTTCATGCCTCAAACATCAAATTGCATGTATTTAATAATATTAAATGAAGTATGGACATTAGTTTGTGTGCATTTCTTGCAAATGGTCATGCAGATTTGAAGAAGTTCATGCTTGTGTAAAATCAAAATGACAGCCACAGTGAACTGTGGACAAATGTGTACCACATTTTTTATTATATTAAAAGAGAACAGCTGATTTTGTTTTTTATATGTGGTTTTAATATATAAACAGTTATCTCCTATGTACCATTGCAGCCCTGTGAAAATCATTGTGCTTTGTGTCTGCTATGTATGAAAAATATATTGTGGTTAGCACTGCAGAGTGTGAGTCCAGTGTATACTCAGGTAATAGACTCTCAGGCTGTCCTGACAGTTTTACAGTGTGAAGGGCCGGTGGGACTCTGGAGACCAGTCTGCTGTTATGTGCTGTGTGCTTTAGTCTCCATCTATTCTGACTGCACTCGACATGAATCATAATGCATTACCCTCCCGTCTGCACTCCTGCTCAAGTTATCAGGGAGTACATGAGTGGAGAGGAAAAGAGGAGACAAGGCTTCAATTACTATTGCAATTACTGTACATCGGGAGTTACGAACTGGAGCATAAGCTACGGAAAATGGAAAGAAAAATAAAAGAAGGAAAGAAAGGGTTAAAGGAGACATGAACCAACTGAAGGTTTTCTCATTTCACCACCTTTCCCTCCATCCTAGGTGAGGGCTGGAAAGAAGAGACATCAAGCTGGGGCACAGAATGCTTTCTCATTCCCGGCTGTGCAGCATGACGCATAGATAACTAGCTCACTGCTATGAAAATATAGATGTATAGGAGCTCTGTATATACTCCATTTTCCTTAAAGTGGTTGTGCACTTGGTTTGTCTTTGTCATTTAAATAGAGCATGAAAGAGTGCAAAAGTAAAAGGAAGTAACTGATACGAAAGTGGGAAAAGTCTTTTTTGATTTCCCTTTTTTTATGTATCCCACCAAGCTCATTTTGATTATTGTTTTGAAAATATTAGAAATGACATGAATTTTTTGCAAAGTTGCCAAACCTATATGGAATCTATACAAGCAGCAGCATCTGGCCATACACTTTCCTTTGCCTATTCTCACCTGCTCCCACCACTTTATCTATGGCAATGCAGGAGGCATCCAGTTCCTTGGCAAATTCGTGCACAGCCTGGCTCGGGTCCTCATATGTGTGGGGGTCCACATAGGTTCTGATCCCTGGCAGACGCACTGCAGCAGCACAGGAAAGTTGCATTGGTTACCAACTAGTTAAAAACTCCAAAATAGCACAGCTTACAGTAAAATTGCACTTTCAGAGGAGTCTAGGAAACACACAGGGTGGCAAAAGATCCAACTAACCCTGCACAATGAAACCAAAACCATGAAGACGATATAGTCCTGAGTATTTCAATGATTGAATTTTAGTGAAGAATTTCCCTCAAGGAGCAGGCAGGGCTGAGATTTTCTCACTTAATATATTATGCATTAAAGCAACAGTCACTTATCAAATGGATATGAAGACACTTTTAGCTGTTTTAATGGAAAGAGGTTTTTTTTACAATTCCCTCTTTTCTCTTTCCCCAGAGAGTCTCTCTTATTGAGATTTGATGGAGGAACAATAACAAAAAGAGGAATTATACCCTTCATAACACATCAAGTTTAAGAAACACTATGTTTCAGAGATATGTTTTATTTTATGATAAACTTGAAAACAAAGGGAAGATATGTAACACAGCTGTATTTTAGTAGTCCCTGTGTGTTAAAATTTATGCTCTGGGTTTGACCCATCCAAACTACTCATGAAGCAGTGGGCAGATACTCTTCAGTACCCTGAGGAATTCTAGAAGCCTAGGTCAAATTTAAAGGTAGGACTATTTCAAATAAATAACATCTCGTAAAGACAGAAAGAGAGAAGAAACAAGGAATAAAGGGATGAGGAAGTAGCATGAAAAGAAAATTAAATTACTATTTATTTAGTACTGACTCTAATAGTAGAAGTAATATCAAGAAACTTTTTTATTTGGAAAGTAGAAACTAAAGCGCAGATTTAGCCACTTCACTTGGCTGGTTTGGAAAACAGTGTTATTTTGTTCTCCTTTTAAATGAAGCCTCAAGTACTTGTTTCTAAATGGGCCAAAAACATGGTCATAACATGGTTTTGTTTGATTATTGTCTTCTCGTATGAAAAAACAAAGATATATCTAAACTTAAAGGGGAAATCCACTTCAAGCTTTGACATATCTACTCTAAAACAACCGCTATTGGTCAAAAGGTTCTCAGAAGGACATGCATATTCAAATAACATCCCTCAAATTATCTTTTATGTAACTAGCTAGTTCTATCTGTATTCAGTGACTAGTAAAGTACGGCAAGGAGAGACAGAGCCAATTCTCAGATAAACAAAGTCCAGTACTTACAGTGTCCATTGCCAAAATGCAGTCTTTTTTCATCAGGATGTTTGGATTTGCTCCGGCAACAAAACCTGCCAATGCAAACAGAGAAAGACCAGAAGTAGTGCCACATCTTCAATAAAAATTCGCCCACAAGCCCAGCCCAAACGCTACCAAGATCCATGTGTGCATACTTATTCAATTCAATTCAATTCAATTTTATTTATATAGCGCCAAATCACAACATAAGTCGCCTCAAGGCGTGTGTATATACTTCTGGCTCTTATAACCCAAAAGAGTATCAGTAAGTCTTATAATGTGATGTGGATTTATACTCTTTCCTGAAACCTGCTGACCACCAACTTCAGCCGCGCTCACATTGGCATTCAAACGCCCGTGTTGTGCATGAACGCACTGAAAAGATTCCATTTATTGAAGATGCTCATGTTTTTTGATTGAGTGGCAACTAAGCCAAGAGCAACTTCAGCTGAAGTGTGTATAGATCTGGACTTTAAAGGACCATACAGGCTATCAGAATGTGTACTTCCTGAGAAAGCTGACGAAGCTGTTCTAAAAAGAACTTCTTTGAACAAATTTAGAACACGTTCTCAAATATTTAATGAATAATGATAGCATTACAATTACAAGGAATCATCAACAAGGTTAAAACACCTTGTAAACCACAGCGGTAAAAGTTCCTTTGGTTATTAACTGGTGTTTTTTAATTTGCCCTCTTTTATGGCACATCATTTAACTTGTTTCTTCTAAGCTTTTGAAAGTACATTTTGGAAAAGTGCACACAGAATCAACTGAAAGGAGAGAGTACAGATGGTGTGACTAAAGGAGACAATGCTCAAGGCGAGAATCCAGGCAAGTGATTGGTGGACAAACCTGCTAATCAGGACGTAGAGAAGCACAGTGAGCAGGATGATGGCTACGGCAGAAGAAATGGCAATCAAAACAACCTGGCTGCTTTCACTTGAGATAGAGAAGGCTGCTGAAAGACAGAAAGAAACAAGTAATAAGCACTGCTAACTTTGTTTTGTTAACATTACAGCACATCACAATACAAACTTCAATTACCTGCTAGTCCTATTCCAACGTACTGCATGCACATCAAGAATAAATATACCTTTGATTCAATAAGATATTGTATTTAGTTCCCACAAGAGCAGGTAAAGGTGATTCAGCTCACTCTAGAGACACTTACACATATTTGGCAGCAAAATTGATATAAACAATAATGTGCTTTCACAGCTTTTATCCCATGGAACAGTAACAGCTAAATGAAACAACTTAGGCGTGTAACAGACACAAAGTAAAGCAAAAATCTTGGGCAGTATTTTCACATTTTCCCCAAAGCACTTGCATGTTTGCTGCAATAAAAAATGTGATGGTTGAATTCACTTCTGAAATTCTGCCAAAGTTACTGCATGAATATCTAAATTTCACCAACAGCAAGAAAGGAAAGAAAATTGTTCTTGTCAGCGAACATGTTTGAAACAGCTGCTACACAACTGGACATAAGGTCTTCACAAAAAAATTAACATACACACATCCTGCCAGAGAGGTTTCATAACCCCACAATTCAAAATAAAAAATTGTATGTAAAAGGCTAATGGACTATCATATAATTTAATTTCATTTTAATCTCTACTGAGCTTACAGTCAGGGCTGGTCTCGAACTGGAAAGTGGGGCTGCTGGCTCCATATCCTGCTGCGGTACGGGCTCTGATTTGAAGCAAGTAGGCAGTGTTGGGCTTCAAACCATTCAGGGTCACATTACAACCTCGAGCACGGAGGATTGTGTAGCTGGTCTCCTGCTCCTCCTGTAGAAAAAAGAGAAAAAAGAAGCAGGATGACAGATGAGAAATCAAATCGTTCTGAGGAATTAAATATTTATTTAACATACTGATTTAGTACTATGTAATTTATAGACGCAGTAGTGTAAACTAATAATGAATACAATGT
>NW_005187607.1:919630-920635 GCF_000239375.1 Pundamilia nyererei
TTTTCCATAGTAGAATCATGTATCTCTGTTTTTGTACTGATGCAAATGCGTAAACATCCCAGACAGTTTGATAGCATTCTTGCAAATCTGATAAATTATGCCCTTTACGTTTTATGACTTCTCTCCTACTGATCTCCACTGATAAAACAACAAGAGGATTTACACACCAGGTCTGTATTCAACACATTGTTTCCAGATGTGGAAGGAAAAGAAAAAAGAGAGAAAAAAAAAACAAACTGAAAGAAAAGAGAGGGCAGAGAAAAAGTGGGATGGTGGAAAGTAGCACTCTATGAAATTAATTAACACTGAGTACATCTTACAGAGGTACAAAACAAGATCTCATTGTATAATAGAATACACATGCACACAGTTCTGTATTTTATAGCCTTCAACTGTCCTGAGTAAAATTTGCTAGATTTGTCCATGCCCACAGAGGACTGCAGGCACATTATTGCTGACCCAGTTCTGGTATAAAACAAACTTTGGATTAAGAGGAAAACCGCACAAGGCCACTTGTTAATATTAATGACAACCTATTAGGGATGACTTCAGCAATCCTAAAAATGAGCTACATGTTTTGCAATGTAGCCAATGTTATAAAATTCCTGACACTGTCATATTCTCTTTTTTCAAAGACCCTGGCATGTAAAAATTCAGTCCCCCAAAGAAACTTAATGCTTATTAATGGACTAGATCAGAGTTTTATGGTGCACAAAGCTTTTTAAAACGGGCATGTGTGTGAGGCAGTAACTGATACACCAGACCTGCACTGGAACAACCCTTCATCACAGCTATAAATCTCTTACAGCTTGTCATTGTTCAGGACAGCATGTCATCCCCTGAAAATCATACACAGGTGTGGCACAAGTATCTTTGTGTGTGTGTGTGTGTGTGTGTGTGTGTGTATATATAGATAGATAGATAGATAGATAGATAGATAGATAGATAGATAGATAGATAGATAGATAGATAGATAGATAGATAGATAGATAGATAGATAGATAG
>NW_005187607.1:920714-931321 GCF_000239375.1 Pundamilia nyererei
TGCATGTGGACTTTCTGTTCTGTGCATGAGCCTCCATGTACTTTTTTGTGTGTTGAACACCAGAACGCTGTAAGGATTTAATATGGTCTCAGTGCTGAATTGTGCTTTGATAACATAAACAAAGCTGCAGTAAATTATAGCTTAAACACACACACACAAGACACAGAGGCAAAAACATACAGATCCTAAGATGGGTGATGTACAGCAGAAGTCTTGTGAATTGTTTTAGTAAAAATCCCTTTTGTCTAAGACTAAATAAACAGCCTAAATTAATTTTATCTGGAGTTCTCTCTCGGCTCTCGGCTCTTTAGATTATAGTGATAAAACACGCAAAAATAATTAGCAAAGTGTATTCGCACAAATTCGATTTCCACAAAGTGCACTAGGAACTGTCTTATCGGTCTGCCCTTTAGCTTGTTTAACGGACACGGAGAGCATGGAGCTACCATGGGATTTCCAAAAGATGAAACACCTCTCTTCTTCTGGGAAGCCTTCTAGTTGGAAATTCCCAAGATTATTACAAAACCTCCCCATCCCCAAATATGGGACATAAAATGTGCAGGCCCTGCAATTCAGACATTCTGACCCATCAGTTTTACAAGTGTGCTAGCGAGAGCAAAGTGAGCAAAGCCAGAGGTAGAAAACTGGTTAGCTGTGGTTCATTTAATTATAATGAGTTGGCTTGTTTGTCTGGTATAACCCTACCAGGTAGTATTCATTTTAGATTTAAGCTCCTCAATGTATAGTGATTTATTGAGGCCTCTCTTTAATGTTTTTTTTTTTTTTACTTTTCAGAACAGTTCTATGTTGACACAATATTTGCGATGTTTTTTACAGCTCTGGGTTTTATTTGGTTTGTTTTTGTTAGGTTTTGGCTGCTGCTAACCTCAACTTTTGGGATTAAAAAAAAGTATCTCTCTTTTTATTATTATTCCTGCCATTCTGCAATAAAACACTTTTTTGTATCCAGTGCTTTTTTTCACTTATGTTATATATAAAATTTCACATCTGTTGAATACTGGATATCAAAGGAATATGATTATTTTTAATCAAGCCGCTAACACTATACTTAGTGCCTTAGCTTCACGTGGTTTTATCTTGAAGTAACGTGGTCTATTAAGTTTACACAGATGTCTGGAAAATACACATTTTTATCAGTTAGCAGAAAATACGTTGCAATTTGGTGCATTAGGAAGGCCAATAATCACAGGATTTAGAGCGGTAGCCCACAATATGAGATGAAATGACTTGTGACAAATAACATTTTTGTTTTGCCTCACATTAACATCCCAGTAGAGAACTCCTGTTTTTAAATTTTACCAGTGAAATATGTTATGGTCCAAAATTAAACTATGAAGTGTTTATATAAAACAGTATTTGATTTTATCACCCAACAAAAACAACAAGGCTGTAATTTTATAACTTTCCTTTCTGGCTTCAGTGGGTTCCCCCCCCCCAAATATGTTGGTCCACTGAGGATCCATTACTCTATGCACTATATGCTCGGCATTTTTTGATATGACTGCAGTTTCTACAGTGACAGATGCTAGGCTGGAGTCACTGGTAAATTTCTACTGGATTACTGAATTCTTCTCACTGCAAATGTCTGTTTTAAACTTGTTTAAATCCAGACAGGAAACCACAGCAAAAAAAAAGAAATATAAAAGTCTGGCTGTTGATGTAAACCTGAACATCACTTCCTTGGTAAAAGCTCTCTCTTTTAATCTCTTTAATCTTAGTCTGTTTTTGTGTTCTGTTTCACCATCCTGTTTATGTCTATGTGCAATTATATCTGTGTGTCTGTGCATGTGTCTCTAAAAGCCTCTTTCTGTCTCATAAGTGAGTCATGGTGTGGTCTTGGTGTGGGGAATTCGTGTTCCAGTGTTTCTCCTTCTGTGGCCTTTATCCTTGGCATGCTAGTTGCCCTCAGTGTCCCTGTGCCTACAACAAGAAGAGGCCTCTGTCTGGCATTCGTCTTGGGATCTACCATGATTCTCCAAGTTTGCTCTTCTGCGTGGAAGAGCCTTTTGTCAGGGGTTTAAAATCCCTGGGTATGTATGTCTAGTGAGGAGAATCCTATGGGAACTTGCTTTGTGGGTATGCGTGTTTGTGTCTCCAGCACTTCCTGAAAGATAATGCGGTTACCAAGCAAAATACCCAGAAGGCTTTATTACAAAATGCTTTACTTTAGCTCCACCCTCATATTTTTCCTGTCCTTTTTGAACGAGCGTGCATTGGTGATAAGTGAGCATGTGTGTGCAATTGGAAAACCACAGCTGAGAATAAGACCTGCAGTGAGCTCTGACCCAGCATCACTCATTAACTTTTCCTCTCACTGTTTTCCGGCCTTGTTTTAACATCTTAGGTAGGGATGGCTGAGCAGAGACCAGAGTTTAGAGAGGAAACAGCTTCTGTCAGCCTACTAATCAAGAGATTAGGGGCCACTGTTGGCATTCAAGCAAACTGATTTGGGGCACACACACACACATATACACACACAAACACACAGACACACACACTGAATCTGCCAGAGTGATTAAACTTGCATCCACGGCTAATTTCACCATCAAATGTCAGCCATAGCCCAGCATTGGTGCTGAAAGCCAGTGTAATTCGTTCTGCACTAATTTCCCTCACAGAAGAATGAGGGACCCCACAGATGCATTTACTGTCTGCCATAAAACTTGTCTCCATTAAGGAGTGGACTAGAGAGGAGGGCAGCATGAGAGATGGAAGGATAGATAGAAAGAGAAGAGAAGCAAAAAGAAAGGAAGAATGTAAAAATTGTCACATGAAAAAGAAAACATGGTGGAAAGGGAGGTCTTCTGCTGAAGAGATTTCTTTTACTGTAAAAATAAAACATTATGCACAACATAACGACAACTACATTTTCATTTCATTTTAATTTATATTAACTTAAATTGTACCTGAAAACCCAAAACTACAACTCACATTAGTTCGAATAACATTTACAAAGACTAGAAGGGTTAGAGTTGAGTTAAATTTTATTATTTTCACAGAAATTCAGTCTACTAGGCCAGAGAATAAGTCCAGGATGTGCTTCCAAATGTTAGAGAAAGACTGATGGATATACTACATGGACCTAAAAAGGTGGAAATGTAAGTAAACCTTTTCAGTCTATTCCCCTGGTGAGAAATATTTTCAGGAAATTCAAGTGACCAGTTTTCAGGGTATTTATTTCTCTTTGATGCCTAAATTGGAGACACAGCTGGATTGAAATAATAAAATACTAGAATCTATTCACAAGCAGCTCACGAATTACTATGCCATGTGCGTTTATCTTCTGAATTTAGCATCATTCTTACCAGACGTTTAGAGAATGCTTACAATCTTCCCATCTTAGGTGTACTCCCCCAAATGAGTTAGGGTTAGATCTTTTTTCTCTTAGAGAGGCACATTTTATGATGCAAATGCACACAAGGAAAACTTTAACAGTGATATATACTGAACCAACCTTTTCGTAGTATTTGATCTCATAGTCAAGGATGATACCGTTGGGTCTTTCTGGCTCCTGCCAGGACAGGGAGACACTGCTTCGAGTTGTCTTCTCCTTTTTGATCACTGCTACTGGAGAGGGAGCTGGGCAGGAGACATAGACAGTCAGAGAGTGAGTTCCGTTAGTGTAAGGTTCAGTGGAAGTTCAGTCCACAGTGTTGAATCCTGGCAATTGTCTATAGTTCCTGTTAGCCTAATTCAGTTTGCTGCTTGGTGGGGTGGCATTCTAAAGCAAAGGCCCAGGGTTGTGAGTGGAACAAGACCGTGTGAAGTAATGTACAAGAAACTGCACTGGATCAACATATCGGAATTTTCTACTGGTTTTAAATTTATCAAAATGTGTATCGATATTTGTCGTTTTAAGTAAAGATTAGGACCAGTAAGATTTACATGTTTACCAAAAACAAGCAAAAGCACGATAATTTCTGCTATTTCTGATCAGAGTATAGTAGTTTGTCCTCCATCACTTATATTTAAAACACTATAAACAATTTCCTCTCTGCTGTCCTCATCCATTTTGGTTAGTCGCTTTCTCTCTTGCCAATCTTCCTCGCCAATCCTTCGCCCATGCACCGCTTTGCCTCAGGGAGTTCACATGGTCCCAATCTAGTAATTCAGCACATCTCTCCTTCTATCAAGACTCGCACCCCTCTCTCGTTCTGTGTCTCTCTCCTCACTCCCTTTCTCATTTCCCTTTTTTACTGCTCTCTAATTGCCAGGCAGCTCCAGGGCCAGCTCGGCATCTGAGGCATCGACTTTTAATTTTATTAGACCACAGGAAAAAACATGTTTGTCTTTGAAATGTTCAAGCCTTTCTTGATTGTGATTATATGGCTGCAGAATGCGTCTGAGTGTGTGTGTACATTTACTCGTGTGTATTTCCGCGGGAAGTTATTTTTTCTCCTGTAATGAATCCAGATGGGGAGAATCTGTTTCTATACCCCCTGCTCCTCCTCTTCTCCTCTCCCTCTGCTTCTGATAGTGGGGTGAGGCTGTGCTTTTTATTGGCTCTGTGGTTTATGGTGGTAATGATTTACTGTGTCTGGGTTGCTTAGAGGCAGCTTCAAGTTCCTCTACTCCTCTGTTTCCTTTGCCTTGCTTCCCTTTCTATCTTCCTCGGCATGTCTACTGCTAAGCACTTAATTTGCTGTCACTCTGTTTTTTGTCTGAGGCATAACTGATACAGTATACCAGGCCTGTACTGGTGTTAAAAACTGTCCTTCTTTGTCATTCACTCGTAATTTGAGGGCCATGCTGCAGATGTTGAAACAGTGACCTCTACAACACTGGCACACAGTTAGAAGTAATTATTATTGGAAACTAAATTAAACAAGATGCTATTCAATGGCAAAAATCATTGCCCAAATGAGAGAAAATATACAACTTTGCCTTTACTTTCTCATTGTTTAACGGCTACCATCACCAACCATATTATCATATCACTAGAGATATGCAACTAGATATTACTCTGCATCTGAATCACAGTTACTCTGTTCTTAGCATAGTTATGAAATAAGTGGAGGGCAAAGGAGGCGAGAGGAGGAGAACTGTCTGACAGCACCTTGACAGCACAACCAGGACACACTGCTCCTTCCAGGGAAACACTTAATCCAGCTTTTAACAGCTTTGGCATCTATACGTGTGTGCTGGTGTGTAAGTATGTGTGTTTATTCGAGGGAAAGCATATAGACGGGTGGGGCAAGTGCACTGACATACTTAATCCTTGTAAACTCTGAGGGCTGATGGAGAGTGTGCAGCTGCAGGCTGAGATATTTGTTAAAGAGAGAGGGGATTGTAACTGTGAATAGCCGGGACAGAGGGTGTAGTACTGAGGTGTGTATGTTGTCCTTCTCGGTGTGTAAATCTGCTTGCATCTATGTGAGCACACTGATAAATGGTAAGTAAAGATGAGTTTCATTTCATCTGATTATCACTTAGACACTAAGATGGCTTTTGATATTCTGTGCACACACAGACCTCTTAGTGTTGATAAGCCCTCTTCAAATCTAATATATATTCAGATTGCAGAGATAATCCTACTAACTAACCACACACTTACAATAAAATGCTTACTAAAAATGTGCTTATTTTTTTATTTTTTTGTCCAAATTTGTATATTTTTAATTTTGCTTTAATCTGAACTTTTGATGCATGTGCACTTAAACATACGAGCACCCAGAAAGACACTTAAAATCTACATTTAACGCTTATCCCTATTTTGTCACTTAAAAGGCACACACACAGCAGACTCTTTATATGGTATGTGATTTATATATATCAAAGCTCCTGCATTTGTATTTGTGTGTCTAGTTTAAAAGTTTCCATAATACAACTGTTTACTCTATGCAGTGCCTCTTTTGAGTCTCCCTCTTGGAACTCTCTGAACCTTAAACTACATGCTGTAGTACATGCATGTTTTCTATCACAAGAAAATCAGCCTGTCACCAAGTCAGCCCAACACGACATTTCACAAAGACTGCTGCAAGTAGCAAGATCTGAATCAGTTATCCAATACAATCCAACCCTCATGGTATTTCCCGTTGAGCGTACCCACAGGTGTGAGGCTGTTTTTACAATTTTGGATCTGTTGTTATAATATTTAACATTTTACATTACTTGATTTTAATTTTTCTCCACACAGCTTTCCTGATTTACAGGTATGTGAATTCCAAGGGGACTACATTACTGATACTGATACTAAGAATAATCAGTACACCCTGTAACCTGTGAGAGAAAGCGTCTCTTTCATTCATAAAGCAGAGGCACCAAGACTCGATATTTGCATGTAACTTTTAAAACAAGCAAAAGACTTGAAGTACTAAAGGTTTCATTGCATTTTGCTTGAAGGCATCTCTACTCTGACTCTGTTTAAATTCATTGCTCTTGCCATCTGCCTATCATCATCGATGTGATGGAGTCTGACCTTGCTGTATGACAGCTTATGAGAGAAATTCGCATCTGTCTGGTCTGTAAAAAAAAAAAAAAAAACACCCTTCCAGGTGCTACATCAACCTTCAAGGTTTAGAAGAAGAGCCATACAGAAAAATAGAGGAACACAGAAAAACTGGGTGTGGGGTTGGTTTGGGACATGACAGGTAGAAGTAAAGGAGGTCGGTAGGGCGGTGGGGGGGATGTAGGGAACCACACTGCTTGAGAAAAAAAATGCTGAGCTTCCAAACACAAAGGCAAAATGTGTAGGGGAACACTGAAGGAATGGCAAAAAGAAGAAAATAAGCTGATGAACTAGACTGGGACCTTTGCACATTCCTTGCTAGAGTCATGGATTTCTGAGGTTTGGCACTTTCTGCTGCAGCTAGATTTATTTTACCCTTGGAATTTCACGGCACTGCTTTCCTTTGCCGTCTTTTTCTTGTAAGAACTGGATGTGTGGAGAGATATTTGTATAAAAAGATTGATGGGAGTTTTAGGAGCCCATCCTCACGTTAAGAGAGTATGTTAAAAGGAGGAGTTATATTTTGGAAAAGGAGGAGGACATTCGATCCTGGTCGTTAAACAAGAGAATAGCGGCCTGGGATCGCCTTGTAAATGTCCAGGGTTGATGGTTGTAGTACATATGTTTGAGGTATATAAACCATAGGCTAGGGTATTATTTTATGAGAATATTCAGAAGCACAGGGGGAGGAGGAGGAGAAGCTTGTGTATGTTATCAACATGGTAGCTATTTTTTTTATTTACACACAGTACTTGTTATTACATATATAATACACTTGTATTAAATGCACTTTTCTTCATGCATGAATCAGCCACTCCATAGTTCCCAGTCCTCAGACCAGCTAAAAATAGAGATAAGCAAAATCTTGCAACCTGCATGAGATGACCAACCTGCTTAACCTAAGATCTGCCAGAGGCTATTTTTTCTTTGTTGTTGGAGAATGGGCCTATGTTTTTACATCAGTGATCTATCTTTTTTATTGATTATACGCAGACAACTTTCAATCAATATTCAAAATGGTTCAAAAGTATTGCTGTTATTGTGTATAGTCAATCGTCTCAGCTCATATCTTTAGCTAGCCACCCATACATCATGACATCTCACCCGCTTGGTTGGTGGTGATGGTGACGGCAGCGTACTGTCTCATCTTTGGTGCCAGCGATGACACACCGTTCTGTGCTTCAATCTCAAATGTGTAGTTAGTGTGGGCTAACAAGTCGCCAACCGTCACTGTGGTGTTGTGCAGTCCCATGGCTCTTGGCAGGAAGCGAACATTGCTCCGGCAAGGTTCACAGCGCTGGGTCCCACTGCTGCTGCCATTAGCAGCAACAGCACGGCAACGTTTGCAAAGGACAGTGAAGGTGATATCCCTGCGCCCTCCGGTGTCCTCAGGCCAGCTCCATTCCAGGATAACAGAAGTCTCATTGATGGAAGAGATTACGTTCCGGGGAGCTGAAGGAGGTCCTGGTAGACAGAAGGAGATGAGGTGAGATCGAGAGGCAGGTCACTGGATTTACAGAAGGACAGAATGCTTAGTAGTATAAAAAAACACACAAAAACTGATTAGTATAGTATAAAAAGGCAGATTGAAAGGAAAGAACACAAAGAAAGGAAAATGCAGCAGCATAACAGACGGAAAGCAATATTAACATCAGTCAGTAGACTGGCATAAAACTGAATTACATTTAACAGCAAAGTCATATGCTAAGTGTAGTACACAGAACATGTAACATGAACTTTAACTCTAACTATATGGTCATTTTACTTCTTTGCTGTTATGTCTTTCTCTTTGAGAATTGGAGCAGGGTTGTGAAAAATCACTCATTTATAGCTGGATTGGGTGTTTATTCTTCCTTAAATTTCCCAAAGTTTTTCCTTCTTCTTTCATAAGGAAGATATATATATCTATAAATAATGCATATATATAAATAATGCATTATTTGCCTTCTTGGACATCTTCATGGAAGAAAATTCTTACTATGAGTGCTATACAGTGAATGAGTTGTCGTAATACTAGGGTTATGTTAATGTAAATAGGTGAATCTACTACAGTATGTATGTGTTTACATCTCACTTTCAAATTCCGTAAGAAATAAGAGGAGCATGGCACAGTCGGAGCAAGTGAGTCTGACTCACTCAGACTAACATAAAATCTGTCTTATTACAAACAGATTTCCAGATACTCATATGAAAAACTATGACTAATTACATGGGGGACATAGCAAAACTGCCAAATAGCTCAGTGGGGGAAACTGAGAAGGCAGAGGAAGGAAAAAAAAGATTCAAATGGGCTTACTGGATTGTGTCTTGAGATAAAACGCTTTGTTTAGTTTGTTTTGCTGAATTTACTTCACTCCCAAACTATGCGTAGTGGCTGTCTCAGTTATCTGCATCGCAGATATTTATGTGCTTGAGCCAGAGAAATCAAAAGAAAAATACACACACGATTTGGCTGCAAAGAAGTTCTGATAACTGCAAGTCTCATGAATCTAACTTTGAAAGACATGTCAAATTACATGTCAAGTTACATGATTCAAACTTTTTAACTCTAAATACAGTTGCACACAAGAAGTTTCTAAAAGTCAGTCATTTAAATATCTAAGTGGTAAAAAAAAGGTCTGAAACATCAGTAAAAAAATGTACAACTAACATAACATCCACTGACCACATCAGAGTTTTGAGTCTGCATTTCAGCTTAGCTTTACCCATATGTGCATACATGTATATGCACTGCACTGCTTGTATGCACATGCATACAGGGAAGCTAAAGTAAAAGTCAAAATGATTGAACACATCTTGACTGGCACGTGAAACCAAACACAATGTGTTAAAGCTAAAGGTGCAAAACTACTGTGGAAGAAGTTTCAGTCACTTATATTTTCTTTAACTTTAACAGTTTGGATTCGTCATTGAAAATTAAATTCCTCCAAGAAGTCAGTTAACTCATTTTACTTTCAGCAATGTACATTTTTGCTGTGTACTGCATGTACTGCAACTTAGAACTTCAAACTCAGAATTAACACCCATGAAAATACTCAATACTCAAATACTCAGATCAATACTCAGAGTTATCCACAAATACAGTAACAGTGGTGCCTCTGCTTTTGAACACAAATTAGTTTGTTATCCTACTAAACTAACACTGTTTATTAATGTTACAGATGCGCTGGGCTGCGCCATTAACATTATTGTTTTATTATATATATAGCAGCTAGCCAGCAAACGCCTTAGTTAAATGACAAACGTTATCATGTGCTATTTAATGCTTCCGTGATGTATAAACGGGAGCATCAGTGACCTCTCCAAATCCCTCAAAGTGTTGTTCATCGTTCTGAAGGTCAGCTACCTTACCTGCTAGCAAGGAGAGGGGCTGCGTACCTGCCTGTCTGCAACTGTGCTGTGTGATAGGGTTGTGCTGATGAGCGACGATGTCGTGGATCAACAATGATCGAAGTAAGCGCAATAGCTCATAACTCAAGGTGAATTTTATTTCATTTACCAATTGATGCATGAAATCAATATCATTATTATAAGGTTCATAATAAACTTCAAATAGCACCTTCACATATAAGCAATATTTGTAAGAAAGACATGTCTGGGCATGCAGGGGCGTGCAAACACAAGTTTACACCCAGAATTCTGTATGCTTTGAAGTTAATGAGCGTGGAGCAGCTACACTAATCCATCATCAGCATCAAGTGAGAGAAAACAGAAGAAGATACTTTTGACTGCTGGATGGATTTTTAAAACCCCATTATGTGACTTTCATTTGCAGATGCTGGCTTATCTTGTTAACTTTTTTTTTTCTCCACAGTGTGTATGCAGTGCATGGTGAAGACCGAAGGGAAGACAGATGAAATATTTAACACCTAAACAAACAAACAAAAAAAAGAACTGTAGGACAGCTATACTATAGGTCTAATTTTAAAAAGTAACAAGCCAGAAAATGTGATGAATTAATACCGTTTTAGCTGTTCAGCTGCTATCTGTCTAATTATGGTCAGCTCTGACCTCTGCGCCTTTTACATGTGGGCCACACTTTGTGTGTCATGAACGGTGCTACCATAATTGTGCAGTTTAACTTCCTCTGCTGCCCTGCAGCAATGCTATCGGTTATCGGCAATGGCACGGTCATGAT
>NW_005187607.1:933423-940183 GCF_000239375.1 Pundamilia nyererei
TCCCCCTAAAATAGCTAAAACTAAAAACAAACTAAAAACTACTTCCACAAACATTCAGCTTTGATATTAATGAGTTTTTTGGGTTTATTGAGAACATGGTTGTTGTTCAATAATAAAATTATTCCTCAAAAATACAACTTGCCTAATAATTCTGCACTCCCTGTACTGAATGAAGAACAAAATAGAAACATTTTCTCCTTTTCTTCAACCTTCCCTCTGACCTTTGAAATTTTCTTGCCAACAAATTTCCAAAGTCAGCTTGAAACAACCTTTATCACACCGCTAACAGTAAAAGACCTCTCCTGAGATAATCACGATCATTATCTCCTAACAACTTATCTATTCATTTTCAGCTCTAGCGTTGCTCAGTTTGTCCCAATGAGATGAAATTTGCGTAGTTGACAAGATGATGTTGAGATAATCACAACAGGGACCTGCTGTGATTGTCGTTGTAATTAGCATTCTGTCTGCGGCTGCGGGCGTTGATTTATATTTTCCACCATTCCCCCACACAGTTTTTTTTTTCTTCCTAACCCCGTTAGTAACGGATGTATCAATAATCTGACATCAGGGAATGCAGTGATTTATTGGTTTAGAGAGAATGCATTTTTGAATACTTGCAGGAGTCGTCTGCATCTGCAATCCATTTGCATGAGATGGAGGCAAACAGATTCACACAGGAAGTGCAAAAGGTGGTAGAAAATGTGACCTCTTAAAAAAATGAGGGATTTTTATCTTCCTGTGTCCACTTATTCACTGTTTTCCCAGTGTGTTATCTCTGGAATTCCAATGTTGTGCTGAAGGTGTTTATTTTCATGGGCAAACATGGACGACTGCAAAACAATAAGTTGTTTAAAATGTCTGGAAACCTTTATATTAGTGACACAAAATACAAACTGCAACATATGAGACTCACTGACTCAGTATGTGATAGGTCACCAGGAAATGTTAGTGCTATTTACACTGGGGAAAAATGCACACTTACGAGTACAGGCCATAGAAGCAGGGTCTCCCTCAGCACGGAAGTAGTTTTTCTCACAGCCACAGTGAAGAGACCCCTCATGGTGAGAGAAACTATGAGGTGGACACTTTGAGCACTCCATATTCCCGAGAGTAGATTTGTAGAAGCCTGCCCTGCACGCTGAAAACAAAAACAACACAGACAGATACATGAGCATCACGCTGAACCAGCACATCGGCAGCTGTGTAATAGCTGCATTCTTCTTCAGAGCACCTTCAACAATTGCAAGTCAAAAAATGAAAGATTGGACATGTTTAATGCACTCTCTTTGTCTCTCACACACACACAAACACACAGACACACTGACACCAACAAAGTGCTGGAAGGAGACAGAATGTATATCTCCTGTTAATGTAACAGGAATCCATTGGCTGCTAGTAAAAACAATAATTCTCTGAAATGTCTTTGCATCTATTTCCTCCTCCCTTCAACTCTCAGAGGGCACAGCATGAATAATGCAGATTGTCCCCTCAGATAAAAGGGAAGTTCTCTTTAAATATCTGTGGTATTAAATGTGCACTCAGCAGCTCTTTTAACTCCTACTCACCACTAATCTGTTGCAATCTGTGCAAGTAGGGTGACACTCTACCTGTGTAAAGGATATTGCATGTGAAAGTAGACTGTATGTGTGTCTGTTTTTCTGTGTAGGATGGAAGATCAAGGGGGGAAGATTAAAAAAAAGACTTTCCCTTGTGTTTTTTCTGTTCTTCTTCCTTTCTCTACATATTTAGTTCCACTCTACTTTATTCAGTGCTCCCCTTTTCTCCCACCACCAAAGGTTGAAACCTCTGTCAACTTATCCAGAGTTATAGTGAGATAAAAAGCATTTAGGCATACAAACTGTCTCTTTCCATGATGGTCAACTGCATTTAGAGTTCACCATCAACAGTACTGTATTTCCAAGCATGAGCGGTATCTCCACTGCCGAACCACAGTAACTGGAAATTCAAGCCCTATAACCATTCCTCCAGTTCCTGCCACAAAAATGGCAGAAATTTTATATCTTAGAATTGGAATACTGCATGAATGTCCTATCCATCTATCCATTTTCTTAAACATATCCAAGTCAAAGTCAAAGTGATTATAAAATCAATTCAGCTAAGTGTGCATAAGCTGTCTAGATGGGATGTGCTAATATGATGTTAATATAGTACGATTTTTACTTATGGCAGCTCATAGGTGTGTCTTTATGGCATGCTTTTATGGATGGATCTCTTAGGCATGTGTTTCACCAGCTCTTTGAAGACAGATATTTATCATCTGTTTAGCGTAGTACTGCTTTTAATTCTTCATCTCTTACAGCTTATAAATTAAAAGTAAAAAAACAAGGTCTCAGAGGACAATATCAGTTTGCAAGTCTTCTTTGTTTAGAAGGAAAAAAAGAGCATAATGTATTCCAAGACTGAGTCCATGTGCAGAAAGATCGAGGCAAGGAAGTAATCAGGTTTAAATGTTTATTTTGTGCATTTTTCACTTTTTATGAAAAAGTTTAAACCAACAGCTACTGTGTTTGTCTTTTTATGGCCATTAAGGTGTATTTGATGACCTTTTTATTTTCTGCTGGATTTATAACCAATTGCAGTTGTAATATATGCTCCTTGTAAACCCAGTGTTGTGCACATACTCAGACAAGCTTGCGCTCTGTCTCTCTCTCTCTCTCTCTCTCTCTCGCTCTCTCGCTCTCACACACATACATATACACACACACACACACACACACACACACACACACACACACACACACACACACACACACACACACACACAAGCGATTAAAGAAATAGCTAGCAGCAATAGCAGCCAGCCAGCAGAATGTGTGGGCTCAGCAGAACAGATCTGACAGATCCCAGTGGTGGACAACACACTTCTGCAAAAGCCAAGACTGCTGATCCTACTGCCATATCCATCACTGACACTGCCACACCAAGGTCCCTGTGCTGCACTAAATACTACCTCTCCTCCACAATGTGGTAGTCTGTAAGAGAGGGTACATGCATGCTTGTGTGAGAGAGTAATATAATGTGAAGCTGATTCAAACACCCCCAGTATGATCCTACTGATGGAAGAGCAACCCCAACACTTGCTGACACACAGAAAACAGACCACCCTGATTGGAGGACACGCCAGGAAATTACACCTGACAGCCAATCGTATAACAGAAGCAGAGGAAATTGCTGGGTTAACAGAATTGTGGAATATAAAAGAGAATTATAGATAATAGGCAAGAGTTAAAATGCATTAGTCTCATACTAGCGGGAGAGACTGATTAGTCTAGCCATGAGCAGACTTTGATAGAGTATGTATGCCACTAACAATTCGCCACTGGATAACACCAAACAAAGATGCATTTACCATATATACTGGCCAGCTAAGTCACTGGGCTCAAGTCCAAGTAGATCTGTTTTCTTTTAGGTACTGTATTATACCAACTTCACTCAAGGGTAGAAACAAATCACTTATGCAGACACATGCATATTCATAGGAGAAGTTATTTTTCACATGTGGCAGATTTTTTTCCAAGTCATTTATATCATAGCTTAGAGTTTTGCATGGATATTGCCAGAGAATGTAAATCAAGTTGTTTTTTCCCCTGCATACATGTTAGAAATAGACAAAAAAAAAAGGCATACATGTATACATGTTTTTGTTTTTGTTTTTTAGCAAAGCTTGCTCGCACAATAAGGCATTGCAAATTAGCTTGGACTATTTCCAGCTATAGATTAATACACATCTTAAGTACTTGAGCTCATTTATAAATTTCATAAATTTGTGGAACTAAAATTAAATTACTGAGTAGCTTTATTAACCTCTGCACCTACTAAATGAACTTCACATCTTCCATCCATTTATCCATTTTCTTAACTGCTACAGTGTCATTATCCTATTCATCACAGGGCCAGAGGCGGGGCATAGCGTGTAAAGGTGGCCAGTCCATTGCAGGGCATACTAAATGACTCTGGCGAGTCAACACTGAAGACTTTTCAACACATCTATGAAACTTATTGGATACCGAGAGAATCTTAGAGAACAAAATCTCGACTTACAGTATGAGATTTTTCATATGTCAGTGTACAGATTTTTTCATGACCACAACCATATTTTTACAACTGCTGGAAACGGATAATATAGGTCTGCCAGAATAAAAAGCCGCTCTAAAAGAGACTGATGGTAAAATCATATTTGTACCCAGGGGATTAACTCCTCATCCAATCAGGAAGTGTTACACTGACATTCAGAGAAAAATATGAAGGTTTTCCACCATTAATTATCTTTTATTTATTCGCAGTCAATAGCGTGCAAAGGCTCTGTCACTATTCCTACAAGTACTCATTTCTTTAACCATATAAACAGCCGTTCAACTGATGGTCTTAAATACTCACGCACACATAAAGGTATAACATGATGTCTTTTTACTTTCTACATATCAGCAGATGGAACAATCCTTTTACACACTTTGAAACAGCAGTTATACACGCACAGAAGTACACACGTGTACACATACACAGCTGCAGAAGCCACATGACACGGTGGTTGAAAAATAACTGGGAATGCATTCTGCTCAATCAATACTCCTCTTCTTGTTTCAGCTGGTCCCTTTAGGGGTCGCCACAGCGGATCATCTGCCTCCATCTCACCCTATCCCTAGCATCCTCCTGTGTAATACAAACCCTCTGCATGTCCTCCTTCACTAAATCCATGAATCTTCTCTGTGGTCTTCCTCTTTTTGTCCTGCCTAGATCTTCAGCATCCTTTGTCGAATATATCATCTCAGCCTTTCCTGTCTAACTCTGTCTCAAAATCCTTAACCTGAGCTGTGCCTCTAACATGTTCATTTCTAATTTTTTCCATCCCGGTCTCTTCCAATGAAAACCTTAACATCTTTAACTCAGCTACCCTACAATTTAGCCTCCTGTCTTTTTGTTAAAGCCATCATTTCCAAACCGTACATCACAGCAGATCTAACTATTATCTTGTAAACCTTCCCTTTCACTCTTGCAGCTGTTCTTCTGACACAAACTTCCTCTGACACTCACCTCCAGCTATTCCACTCTCTTCTTCACCTTTCTTGTGTATTGTCCATTGCTTTGAATTTGGTTGACATTGGGTATCTAATCTCATCTTCTGTACATTTAATACCTCTACTTCTTGGATCTTCACTGTTACACCACTCTTCATCTCATTCAAACACATGCTTTCTGCATTACTTCTACTGACTTTCATTCCAGAGCATACCTCCACCTGTTCAGGCTCTTTTTCACCTGCGCTTCACACTCACTACAGGTCATAGTGTTGTCTGCGAACATCACAGTCCATGGAGTCTCCTGCCTGACCTCATTTAACAACATATCCATGACCACTGCAAACAAGAAGGGGCTTCCTTTCCAATAATTAGCATACGTGCTAGATCATTGGTTTCATTTTGTTGTATTTATCCACAAGGCCGGTCCGTGAAAACATTGCCGGACATAAACTGGTCCGTGAAAAAAGGTTGGGGACTGCTGTACTAGATGGTCTAGCCATCATCCATTCATCCATCCATCCATCCACTTCCGCTACACCCCAGACAAGTCACCAGTCTGTCATAGGGCTAACACATAGACACAGACAACAATTCACACTCACATTCACTTCCACAGTCACACCTATGGGCAATTAAGAATTTCCATTTAACCTATTCCCACTAACTACATGTCTTTGGATTGTGGATCTAGTTCCTTGATTTTTTTTACTAGTAGTGACCATTACCAGTAGTGATCATTATTATAATTTGGTGTCCAGTCCAGTACTTCAACAATTCTACATGCTTTGACTGCTGTTTAGGATGGAAGGTCTCATTTCGTACAAGACTTCCATTCAATGTCTTTATCATCTTCCATTAAAGGAACTCAAGGGGAAGAAAAATCCTGTTACGCTGATGCTGTTTACCTTTTTTTTAAGTAGAAAATCTGTGATATACAGCTTTCAAGTGGCACCTGCAGTCTGTGTGTGAAAGGTTGCCAAAACTCAGCTACAAGGTAAAGAACTGGGAAAATCCAAATCACTACACTATTAAAAGATATTAAGCTCATTTTATTAAACTACCTTGTGATAATTTTATCAAAATGTGATGACATTCAGAATGTTACTTGTCACATGATCAGTGTCTTAACCCCTGAAGATAACTTGCAAATTGATACATGTTACAACAATCAATTTACAGTGGGAAAGTGGGAAAGTGCTCTGCCCTTGACTCCCTATCATTGCATCATGCTTCAGTCTTGATCCCAGCATAGTGCTTTCTCCCATTCACACACTTCAAGGTTAAGTCTAGCTGCAAACAGAGCCAAACCAAAACGCAGGCCCAACAATTGATTTCCTGTTTCCAAACCACCTCTCTTTTTCACTCCAATAAGATTGCAATGACTTTCACTCTTTCTCTCCTCCTCTTCCATTTCCCTCCATGTCCGCTTCCCTTCATCTTGCACTCCCTCCTTGAGTTCTTTTCTGCGGCTTTTCCCTCTCATTCTTTTGCTCCAACTTTCTTTCCTTAATTGGAATAGCTCTCTTTGAAATGGAAAAGTTATTTACTTTGACAGCTTAGGCATTTGGCTGGCGGTCTTATCCGGAGCCACTTGTAATGTTGCTGGAGACATGGCAACAGTAAACATCTTGCCCCCTGCCATGAAATCCTGCTTCAGGCAGAATCAGTAACAAGTTACAGAAATCTCAGAAAGGTCAAAGTCTTTTATGAAAGGGTGG
>NW_005187607.1:940969-948192 GCF_000239375.1 Pundamilia nyererei
TTGTTTGCTACTTTTTGATACCAGTAAATAAACCAATCTGTATCTAAAAACTTTGGTATTGCTGTATTTAATTAAGACTAAGTTCAAATTCCTCACTAATATTAATTAATGAGCTAGCTCTGTCAAGAGCACCTATACATGCTACATCAGTTTCAGACCATGCTATTTAGTTTTACCACCACAATCTCATAAGTAGCACTTTTAGGAGCAATAGGAATGAAGCAGTTGGCATTGCAAGGTGAGCAGCGGAGGGCCAGATTGGAGTATAGATACTAACTGCAGGCTAATGACTTGGGAAAACCCTGCTATTCAAGTCTTTTTATCTGCGCTCACTCAAAGAGGTGCATCTGCTGCACAGAGGGACCGCTTGTGTGTTTGTGAGCATGATTTCAGACTCCGAATACCAATCATTAAACCTCCCAGTTCCTTTAATGTTTGTTTAAAAGTTAGGATGAGTATGTGTTATTGTGCCTGAGAGTGTGCTTTGTACATGTGTGTTAGATTTCACACGCAAACTGGCATAGTAAAGCTTAATTAAGTGATGCGGTCCAACAATGATTTGCATAATAAAGCAGCCTGATGAGAGGGTAAGTGGAGGACCAAAGGAAATAGAGGAGGATGAAAGGAGGAAGAGGAGGAGGAGGATAGGATGCGTCGAAGAAAGGATGAAGAGGAGGAGGACAGTTTATACTACTGATACTTTGATACACAAGCAAAAAAAGCACATATTTTTGAAGTTAGATACTCAAAGGCACATCATCATAGTAACAAACCAAATACTATATGTGTTTGTTTTAAATATATATAAAAGCAAATTATATGATACAGGGTTTATGTGAAGTAACGGATCATTCTTTGTGTTTTCTAAAAGCAGATTCACCAGATGTAGCCTTTGAAATTAAACTTCATTAATTCCAGCAAATTAAAATCATGTTAATTAGTGTCATGTAATCATAAAACAAGCAGTGTGCTAACTGCACTATATTAGATTTTAATTGGAGCAAGTATCGGCCTTCATATATCAGTCTAATCTTCTTGATTTAATAAAAAGAGGAAACTCAAGCTCCCCCCCCCTCCCTTTCATATTCACAAAAGCTTCAGTTTGAGAGAAAATGATCAAAATCAACAGAACAGATGCCAATTAGAATATATTGTTTACTGAGATGCTACATGCTGAAATCAGCATAGCATTTTTAAATCAGAAAAGCACTGAGATGAAAACACGACATGTTTTGAATCTTATATTTATAGTAAATTTCACATTTTTGTTGTTTGTATCTGCGCAAATTACATAGGTCAAAAAAATCTCCCCATCATCAGGAATTTAAAATGTCTTGCTAATATATTTTTTCCATTTTATCATTAGCAAATACAATGAAAGCTACTCTAAGTCACATTACTCCACATTGCATTTGATTTGACAAGGGCACTTTTATTAAAATAGCATGTGTGCGTATGTATGTGTGCAAAGCTGCTGTGAAGGACAATAAACTGGGACAAAACAGGGCAAGGACTCTACTAACCCCACACATGCAGAGGCATGGATCAACTCCCTGCTGTATCCATCAAGGATGCAATAACTGTTTCCTACACACTCCACACTCCAGAGATTAGCCAGGTCAGTAAGAAAATCCAGGGCAACCGGCACACCAGCCGGAACAAACTTCAGAAACATACACACACATACCCCCACACACCCACACCCCTACACACCCACCCACCCACACAGTGAGGTTATGTTAATTTCAATAATAAAGGGTGATGTGACTGTAAGGAGGCAGAAGTTTAACCTTGCACTTGATGGAGTGATAGTGGAGAAAGTATATACCACCTTTTTTTTTTCGTTGCTATATACTTTGGTTTTTCTGCCAAGAAAAATTTTTCCGATGTCTCTATTCTGCAACTGGCTCAGGATTTTAATTTGTACCTGCCACACATACTACGAGGCATAAAAGTGTGAGAGACATAGACCCTGGGGACAAAATTTTCCATCTCTAGCATTAAAGGAAGGAAATGCTTGTTATATATCAATAAACAATGAATTATGGTTAACCTCATTCCAAAGACACAAATGATTTTACCTTCCCTAATTACTGAAAATGAGTCGACAGATATCAGTTGAACAACTTAGGGTAACAATGTTATTAGCAAATTACTCCCCCCTTTTTTTTTTTACCTCTTTGAACTCATTTTATGAGCATTTACCAAACAATATAGGCATTTTATTTTATAGTTAATGCTTGTTTCTAGAAAACCTTTTCAAAATATTTCTGAGTGGTTGACTTTTGCTAAAGTGCTGAGCGTCCCCCCAAAACCTGGATTCAATTCTTGTTTAAACGTTTATGATACAGGTTATAGTCAGTGCACCATTTATTTAACTGCATGCTACATCACTGAGTTTGCTCGCTGCAAATAATAAAAAGTGTGTACTTACTGTGTACATTTAACAGATGGATTCTAGGTCTTATATTAATGATCCCATAAAGAAATTTCTACACTTTACATAAGCCCTTTTTTTTCATTGTCCTGATGTCTGCGGAAATGTTGCTTGTCAATAAAAAGTGAGTAACTCATTTCTAGATATCATACTCTTTATCATCATATTAACTTTTCTGCCTTTATCCACTGCACAAGAAAAAAAAAAACAGTCCTTGTTTTTAAATTCAACACATGTGGGGTGTTTATCTGTTTGTATGCAGTCACTGTGTTTGAAGAAGACATTGGCCTCTTATTGCCCTCGCACTTGCCCAAATGCAAGTGCACACACATACATAGACATTCCACTTTTACAGTCCCTGGCAACACAGCAGTCAACCCAATCAGCATTTAAACCCATTTGTCTCCCCTCATGCTTTACAGGGCTATTGTGCTTCTGTTAACACTAGCGATAACCAGTCATGTACACATGTCGTCATCTTGTTGATTTAGCTGGCCAGGCTATAGTACCCTAAACCCATTTATGGCAGTAGTAACAAATGGCAACTGCATTACTATTTGCAAGCTTGTTTATGAGAAACTGATCTGTAGTTGACAGATTCCCATCTCTTGCTTTATTTTCTAGTTTATTTTTCCAGAAAGTTTTTTTTTTATTATCGCTATTGAAAAAAACTTCATAATAACAGTACTGAGCATAAGCAATCCATTATTCGAGATGATGAAACTCACAACATCCTCTCTTTAAGTGCATGTCAAGCATTCTGTGTCGCTGTTATTCTCTGAAGAAATACTTCAAAGCCAAACATATTTATCATTTGAAATCGTTTACTATAAGAGCGAATACGAGAAATGGAAACTGTTTTTAATGAACGATATTTTTTTTGTATGTTTTATGCGTATTGGGGGTTCTTAACAGGAAAGAAAAATATTTTTTAAGATGGAGACAGATAAAGAGTATAACAAAGAATGGATAATGGGAAAACTGAAAAACATACTCAAGTTGTAGTGCAGTTTTCAATAAAATGAGGAAATGTGCTCATATTTGCATGTCTGCTTGGGTGTGTGTGTGTGTGTGTGTGTGTGTGTATGCGTGTGTATGCGTGTGTATGTGTGTGTGTGTATAAGGGAAAAAAAAATCCTTGCTTGTCCCCCCCTGTTTTTAGAGTTAAGCTCCAACAGGGCAGTTTTATTGACCAGTGCTGCAGAGGACATGCTCTCTTCTTTAAAAGAAAATAGGTCAGCTGCACTGCTGCTGGACACACACACACACACACACACACAATGAAAGTGCAATGACAGTGACCCACTTCACCGAATGAACTCAGTCGGCAATACTTTAACAACTAGTAGTAATTGATGTGATGATTGCCTGCCCACAAGACTACAATATTGAAATACTACAATAATGATGCATATTACACTATCACACTGTGTACTGGAAGTGATTACAAAAAGGCATTCTGTTTAAATGTAATTCAAATATTTTCTCCTTGTTTAAAATTAATGATGATACAAATTTTATTTTAAAGGCTTCCCCAACATTACATCTATATCTATATTTATTTGATGTCTTATAAATATGGCTCATGCGTTCTCACTCCAGTTTAAAGTCCCCTCAGTACTGTAATTCAGATTAATAGGCATCCATGTGATTGCTGACACTGAGCCTCAGTCGGGAACATGTTACTCTGCCTGCTGAGGTGCGTGTGTGGGGAATTAGAGTAAAGAACACTTTATTGCCAGAACACCTGAGAACAGCTGAAGGAAACATGCAGGCAGATGCATACTAACACGCACATAAACACACATCGCATATGACTATGCTGACAGGCACCTCAGGCACAAGCCTCAGAATGTAGCTGCTGCCATATGCTAAAGAGCCCCCGGGCTCCTTTCACTTCAGACAATATGACACTCTGGTTTTCATATAGCCCACAGTGTTACTCTCAATGGGATCTATGTAACCAGTACTGACGAGGGGTTGTTGGGAAACAATTTAAATAGAAGAGAGAAATATTTATTGGAAACTGGTAAATCCTGGGGGTTGCTTTCTCAGTTTTGATATGCTTTATTGCCGAGTTAACACATATAAGTTTAAAATCTGATCAGCACTTAGTGTCGTTTCACTCTTTCTTGTTTTAATAATGTGTCAATTATGCAGTCTTTCATTCTGAAAACAAATAGCGACAACACTGGCGTTCTGTAATCTGACACCCCAACATCTGGTTTTCATTTGTTACTAAGGGAAACAACATAAACTACTGTAAAAACAGGGATATAATTCAAGCAATTGTATCCACTTTGAGTTTCCACTGTGTAAAGCTAAAAATGTTTTTTCACTTGGGCTTCAGTGAGAGCCTTCTTAGATCATGCTTCCTAAGAGTGTGTTTTGCCATGTCTTGGACTTTGGAAGGAAAATAAACATCCATGTGTGTTGAAATTTAAATTCAGTAGAAAACTGTTGTTTTCAAGAGTTTAGAAATGGTAAAAAAAAAAAGGTCCTTCATCTAAAGCTAGGATGCACCTGATTTTAAAGACTTAATTACCCTAGTGCATTGCAATGTTATCTCAAAAATCACATTAAATCAGATATGTTGCACGTACCTCATTAGTTCTCACCTTGAAAGTGAACAACAGAACAAATTTCTGACAAAGACAGGAAGGTCAGAATGTATTTGTACAGTGCAGGCGTGAGGGGGCCAATAAGATTCCCCCATATGTAGCAGGGAATATAACAGGCAATTTAATCAAGGTTTCATATAAAAATAATAATAATGAAATTCTCAGCTTTATACCAACATTGAAGCCCATTCTACTTACAGTGTTGACCATTCAGATTAGTGTTGTTTTATGCTTTATTCCATTATATACAATGTGCAAAATCAAGCTTTTTTAATGCTGTCCATTACAGCCAGTAACTGTATTATACTGCTGTAATGGAAAAACACATCTCCTCAAGGAAATAATGTACAAATGCTGTTACATATTTTGGATTACTTTTAGAGGAGCTTGAATAAATTGTTGCCATATAATTAGTGAACAGTGTTTCAACATCTTTGAAACTGGACAGTGGCCACTTACAGGTCCCCTTGTAAAAGATTAATTAGCTAGTAAAAAATGGGGAATATACAGAAGAATGCCTCAGTTCATGATCCACTCAGAGCTGGTGTGTAAGAATTTGTGAAAATAGCACAATGGGGTCTAATCAGGCTGTAGAGACCAGAGCATTTAGAGGTTTTGGTAGTGCTTAACCACTTTGTTAGTATGTGTCCATCATATGCTTGCATCTGTGTGTAAATGTGTGTCTCTGTGTGTGTATAGAGCAGGATTCCTGGGGCAGGTGGCTCAGCAGTGGTTGGGGTAGAACAGCACTAAATCACTCCTCAAATGACACACCTCACCACGGGTGTCCCACCATGTGTTGCTGCTAAGAAAGAGGAGAGAGAGAGAGAGAGACGGCGGGAGGGAGGCAGAGAGAAAAACTCATGGGCAATGGTTACTGGGTCACACAGAGAGAAAGACAGAGAGACAGAATGAGGAGAAACCTCTCTAAAACCTTCCTATGAAACAGAAACTTTTGATTGAGATGTGTGTATGTTATGCTTTGCCTATTCCTATCAGTGTTATGAGGTTACGCGTGCGTGTGTGGGCTTGTGTGAGTGACAGACCAGCGCAGGTGAACCACAGACAGGGCCAGACATCCTGGCACGATCAAAATACACATCAGGACTCTCGTCTTACCCTCTTCTTCCCAGCTCTTCTCTCTGCCCCTACTCTCAGTCTCCCATCACCCACGGCTGGCGCAGCATACAGACATGTAAGGTGAGTTAATGTCAGCGAGTAATGCTTATTTTTATACATTTGTAATTATTTTCACATGTGATTACACACCATCCTATGTGTTACTGTGTGTGACATTTAATACCTATGAGCGCATGTGTATTCAGATGAGCGCACACCCGCTTTAATCAAATTAAAGGCACATGCCCAAACATACAAAGACAGGCACAAAATCCTGCTGAGTGTGTAAACAAGATGTTGTGTGGAAAGTGGGTTTGGGATAATGAGTCAGCACTGACTCATAGATAGAATTCACATGAGTCCATTTAAAACAAACTCCTTGAACACGCACACAGATAAACCGCACACCACCACAGTTGCTGTGGGAATGAATAAAAGCCCTGTGAAACAATGCACTGGAAACAAATTAAGATAAATTGAAATAATGGCAAAACCTTAATTATTAAACATGCAAAGACTGTTTAGGATGAGGAACAATATATGCAGTTTATAAATATGAAAGAAGAGCTACACTAGCATATTTTAACTGATATCATTGTCATATAGCTGCAATACCTGGTAGGTTCATGGGGAATGTGGACTTAATTACCAAGGCGGAGCCATAGATTACTGAAAAAACTGTAAGCTGTATCATAGAGCATTATTATATTAAATGTAATTAATGTGTGCTTTATATGGGTATAAAAGTATCCATGACTAAAGAGTTATCCTAAACAATGCTAATAAATCAAAAATCTGAAATGCTTTTCACCTTCATTTATTCAGAACTGACACAATCATGCCTTCCCAAACTTTTGTTTCGGTGACTTTCTGTGCCCTTGGGATGCAGAGAAGATGATGTTTGGTGATAGTGAGGCTGAGATACTTGGAGAAGTGCAGGTTCAGCAAAAGTGTATTTCTAGTGTGGCGCCCTGCAGAGCTAATGTTAATGGGAGATTGTGAAGCTCCAGCACATTGCAGTGGGACACAAATGTTAAATGACAATT
>NW_005187607.1:948406-959657 GCF_000239375.1 Pundamilia nyererei
CTCTGCTCTGGATCCTACATTCTTACAGGCACTCATACAAACCTTGCACACTAACTGATAAACTCAATCATGTATATTGTGTCGCCAGTTAGTCACGCTGATGGAACTGGCAACTGAGACAAGAAATACAACATTTCCAGACACCACTTATGTCATTTTTGCATCCCTACAAATACAATCTAGTGACACAAACATATTGTACATGAATGCATATACACAATCAACAATGAACTTCACACTGTGTAAAACGTCCCTCACTCTATCTCAAAAAGCTCAAGACTTATAGTACGTCATGATAGTCTAAAAACTGTTTCAGAAGCTTTACCTGCCATGGGAACAGTTACATGTTGCAGACACAAAGAAATCCAGTTTTAAGGTCTTATCCCGAGTGCCTTATGTGAAATTAATGAATACAATGACAATCTGCCAAGGACAGCATCAACTTAGTTAAGCTCCTCTTTTCCCACAGTCTATACTGTTTGTGGAACATTTAATTGACGGCATTACTAATTCTCTTGTATTTTCCATAGGAACCAGAAACCACAACAGTAAATCAATTAATTAATCCTTCCTCCTGAAAATTTCCCTTCTTAAAGATATTAGTTAGCATTACTTAAAGTTGTTATTATGAGGAATGGCAGGAGCCAGAAAGGTTCTCACTGGCATCATTCATCAAGGGAGAAAGAGGACATTCATCATAGGGTTGCTAAAGAGTCTTGTAAAGAATGTGCTTCCATGGGCCATTTAAGCTGAAACCACAATTTGAATCCTTTTGTGTATTATTTTAGAATTAAGCAACATTATTAAGGAACCATGTATATTGTTTCTTTCTACTTGAGAAATGGTCTGCAATTAGGGTAATGGCGAATATTTAGGAAAACACATAGCTGGATGGACATTGTCTGTTTCCCCCGTTTCACACACACAGAGACAATCATGCATACATACGCTGGTGTCCCCCCTTAATACTGGGGCTAGTGACAGGCTGAAAGGCGAGAGTGATGGATGGGAAGGGCTTAATCACCTTTAATCAGCTCTGTCCTTGAATAATGATGAACAGCCATCTTTGCACACACACAATGCCGGAAAAAAGGGAGAATCTTTGAGAAAAGATGTGTGACGCATACTCGTTGAATTTATAAGTAGTGGCAGATGTTGTTCTTCTTGCTCTGCTTTCACTCCACACATCCACTTTGTCAATGCAGCAGATGCTGTGAATTCTTCTGCTTTGCTCAGGCAACGTCATGAAATTATCTTTTGTATGTAAAGGGATCAAATAGCATTTAACTCAGAAAATAGCAGGCGGTTTGGATTTCCTTTATTACGTGCCTGCCACTTTAATACATATATTTCATGTTAAGCTGAGACAGAGATGAAATCAAGAGACAAATCGAGAGCGAAGTGTAGTTTAAGGCAATTGATTTTCTTCTTTGCCACTAACTTTTCCCCTCAATTTTTAGTTTATGAATTATACTTCACGCCTCATATGAGCAAATCTAAAATATGCACTTGTGATAAGCAATTCAAATTTTGCCAGAAACTTATGAAAGTCATACTTGTGGTGAAAAAAAATGAATAAAAAATAATTCAAGCTAACTAAAAGCTACATTAACCCCATCCTTGACCCCATTCTCCCATTGAGCTCCCATCAACCATCGTGGACTTGGTGTGGCTGACAGGCAGCTGAAGGGCAGTGCTGTCAGGGAGGCCAAAGGGGGAAACGTGGGGGGCCTAGTGGGGCAGCTGAGCCCCAGTACAATGCCATTACAGTGGGGATGAGAACTGCATGAATGACCTGAGGAAATCATGGGGCCAGCAGGAATGTTATCCTGCTGGGCGAGCACATGGTATTTCACTCTACAGCAGGGTGATAACCCCACTCTTCCCAATAACAGCTACTCAGGGTAGTCCATCATTAAAAAGAAACTTGGTGAACGATTGTCATCTCAGGCAGATGCAGAATGCATAGAAACGTGAAAACAACTTCAGGATCTTTACATGTTATCTCCTGAACTCATCACACTCTTTATTTCTTTTTAGATAACTGATTAGTTGCACCGACGAGAGATTTTCTGAGTTATGATGATATTCTCAGATCTTCTTTCAAACCTTCAGAGTACTCTACTGCTTAAGCAAACATAAAATCATCCTTCCAGTGTATCTGACAACAGTACACGTGAGCGGCCTCCTGTTAGGGTTACCTTGAGTTCTATGTATTCTCATGTAAGCCCATTTTTTTAAGCTTTAAAAGACCCAGCAAGCATGTTACAACCCCTCACAGACTAATCTTTAGTGCATTTTACACTTCATTGTTAGTCACTACAGGTTACCCAGGTTCACTGGCTGACAGAAAGTCTTGCAGTTTAAAGTCACTGGACCTCAAATGGTAGGGAGAACATTCCCAGGACTACAGGGTATGGGTAAGGAATAACTGCACAGTTGTCAGCCAGGCTAACTATGACCTTATTTTTGTCCCCACAAATCTAATTCTGATCATACTGTGTTTTTAACAGTGAGTTATAGTACAAATTTAATTCAGCTGTCAATCAGCTTTCCACTGACAGATTACAAATAAAAATAAGCAACAGTCATGTTCATGTAATCAAAAACCCACATGTATTTTAAACACTGTCTTACTCGCACACTAATGTCTTTTATTTTGATCACACAATTCCAGATTGGCATCATCAAGAAGCACAGTACCAGACTTTTGTCTATCTGTTGTTGTTGACAGTTCTCTTGGAACAATGCTTTATTTTTTCAGCTGGATAACAGAGATAAGGCTGCTGTAGATGTTCTACATCTCACTGCTGAAGTTTATTCAACTTGAGGCATGAAGAAACAATAGAGGCCTATTGGGTAGATATGGTTATGGGTGCTGCAAATATACAAAGTGAGGCATCAGCTTCTAAAGACAAATTATAGCATGTTAAACTTACACCATACTTGTGACAGAGGTGAAGTAAGTGCACCCAGTACAAACTTGTATATGTAAGGGTAAACATACACAAATGAACACAATAACACAATTTAAATATGTGCTTTTTACAAACAGTAAAAAATAGCTTCTCAATTACTTTGTTTCACGGACATGCTAAAGATGATTGAGCTTTCCTGCCATCATGAGCTATTTGGGGTAGAGGGTTTTGACCAAAGACATTTGAGTGGAGTGTCATGGATCAAACCACTAATGTCAGGAAAACCTGCTCTACCACCTGAGGCATAGCTGCTCATATTAAAATTGATATGAAGTTTACAGTTCAACAGTTTGTGAAAGTTTAAGAATGTGTTCTAATTGTCCTACAATGCTACCTTCAATATTAATGAATTCTAACCTCAAATTATTGCATTGTAGCCTGTGTTTGGTTTTCTAAAAATCTGTCTGCATAGCCAGAGTAAATTCCCATTTATTTATTTTAGTTTTTGTATGAAATATTGACTTAAGTACTTTTAATTTTTCAAATGAATACTGGGTATTTGTAACCATTGTCCAATGTTAACCAGATGTTAAGGGTCAAGTGCAATTAACTGAAAATTATGTGGTATGCTCCATCTAATTTGACAGGCTTCCTCATCTTTCCCATGCTTTGGAAGTATCTTTTTTTGCCAGTAAAACCCTTACTCTCTTTCCTTATTGTTTTTATAGGCCCATAAATAGTCCGGGCTAAATTAATGAGGCCACAGAGACAGTGATGGAGGAGTGAGGGGATAAAGGAATGGAGAGATGAAAGGAATGATAGATGGCATCATTATAACACAGCACATCTCACTTAACAGAACTGTTGGCTTTGGAAGTTTCGTGTTTTAGCATGTGCCAATTGTAGTCTCGCCATGCTTGAATGTACAAACACACCCACCCACACACACACACACACACACAGAAAAAGTGCTTCAAAGCATCATATCCACTCGCACACACAACTCCAAACAGATATACATAAACATATACACAGACATACACACACACAGTGTACACCAAAGCATACACATACAAATGCACGTAGAAGCTTCCACTCTCAAGTGGCCCTAAACATACACAGATGACAGAAAAGGCTTTGCCAGCACAAGCCGCTTGCACACACTCACCATCATAATTAGCTCAACTGCAGTTATGAGAAATGACGATAGAGCCTATTCTTTCCCCACCTGGGGACAATTTACTGAGTATCTCAGTTAAGCTGAGCACATTCGTAATTAACGCTGAACCTCAGCCAGTATGCTAGCTGATAGCAAGACTCGGGAAGAGCACAGCTAGGATGAGCTATTCTTCACACTTAAAGGAAACTTAAAACTGATACTTGGAATATCAATTACTGTAAAACTAGAATAGGTTTGCAAGAGAGGAATGCAGAATAATTGTTTATCATGTCACACCCAAATGACACTTTCATGATCACAGATATTACAGAGTACAGAAAGGTAAGATTATTTCTTATCATTATAAATTTTATGACTATTTCTAGCTTTTGAGACAGTAATGAAACACAAAAACTCAAATAACTACCATTTATTATTATTTTTACCAAATTATGAATATCAATGAAGTTAAAAAAATATTGAACCTACATTAAAAAAAACTCCTCATGTGCAGGGGTCTAGTGGGAGATTGACAGATCAAAGATGTTTGTTTCGTAATTAAAAGGTGTGTGCACCCACAGTTGATGTATGGCATTGCAATTAACACCCTATTTTGCAGATAATGGGATGTGGCGCAATCTATCAAAGATCAAGCAGTCATGTCTCTCTCTCTCCCTGAGACACTTTTAGTCTCTCAGCTCCTAAATTTCTGCATTCGTGTTGAGTGTCACTCAGCACAACATTAGCATGGTAAGTACATGCAGATGGCAGCCACAGCCAGTAACCTTTCAGGAGCCATTTACATGTAAATCGATGGATTAATTGGCTAAAGCTCATTAGATTTGAGGTCTCATCAATACAATACACCTAAATTACCTCTGGCACTGAGCTGTCATCCTCAGCCCACCCCCACTGACACACACACATGCATAGCAACGAGTGAGGCTCTTTGACCAGGAAATTGCAATTCACCAAGAATGAAAATAAATAGTCTGAAAAGTGGAAATTTCTTTAATATCTTCTTCTTATTATTATCATTATTGTTCTATTGTCTGAATGCTGCTATTATTCTATTAATTCATATTTATCACATGCTCACTGGAGAGCTTTTCTATCATATTGTATTGACATCTGATAATACTAAATCCACACACACATACACAAGAAAAATATTGCAGCGTCACACTGCATAATTAATTTCTAACTCAATTTAGGGAATCAGCTTTCCTGTTTACGTGTTTATGAAATTAATGTATCAGATGGACAGGACAAAACAAAACAGATTTTTGTGCAACACAAGTATCAGCACAGTGCACATCACTGTAGGCATTTGCATCAACAGCAGTACAAAGCCACTAGAAACAGGCAGGAGTGAGTGCAGGGGTGTTGCATTAATCAGTGAGATTTCTCTAACATTCCTGGAGGCTTTGCTCTTTGGCATCACCTCCAGGTGCTGAAATTGAACACTTAATAGCAAAAGACTAGCAGAGCGGAAGAATGGAAAAATTGGTTGGTTGTATTGCGAGGCATGGGGCGCTCTACCTTCACCTTGACAAATGTCTGGTGCCATCCATTTGAACAGACAGAGGCGGAAGGAAATGAATTGGTGGAGGTTGGAAATCTGTGGATGATGAGTACAGTAATCTTGTTGGACATTGCTGTCTGCCATTTTACTTTGCTCATCTTCACACTGCACCCCCAACCTTCCATGCATATTTGTGCGTGTGCGTGTGTGTGTGTAGTGAGTGTGTGTAATTGTAAGAAAGGTCATCTCTGCAATATCCCTCAACCTTTAAAGGTTGGATTCTTTGTCCTGGTATAAGTGGCACTTCACTCAAGCCTCTAGAAGAGGAGAGGCTGAGAGAAAGGCACACAGAGACACCTCTGTTTTGAGGGAAGTGGCGTTTAACATTTTTGGCAGTGCAAACACTTCCTGGCACACAAATCTGGGATTAATAAAAGACAGCATTATGGGGCTATGCTGAAAAAAAAAAAAGAAAGGGCTGCACGAATGATTTTGAAATAGGTGTTGCATCATGCATCTTATCATGATATTATTGTGATGGCTCAATAAGTCTGCAAGAACTTGCAACACAAAAACATTAATATTGACCAAGTTCTTGGAACAGACGTTTCCTTTAAATGTCAGGGTGATGAATTGTGGCGTCGAAACTCCCATAGTCTAACTTTTGCTCGTACAGCATGAATGGCTTAAAAGTTTGCTTGACAAATCAGAGTTAAAGCTTAGGAAGGAATACATAAAGACTAAGACGCGCACACTCAGTAGTGCTTTGTTTAGATGCCGAAAATTGGAAGATGGAGAAAAAGTGGCTTTTTGAAAACTTTTTTTCCCCATCTATATAACTTCATGTTGTCTGTGAAGAGCATAAAGGAGAATAAAAAGATGAAAAACATGCACACAGCTGCAGTCCTTTAAGGTTGTCCAGTGTGGTCTAGCATTGCAGACTCTATGCTTGGCTGCACTGGGAATCCTCGGTTGTGTTTGGCATTCGAAGTGCAAGCAGAAGGCCTGATCACTGAGGCCTGACTGCCTTTAATCAGCACCAAAAACTGTGCATGCGCTCACATGCATACACAGCAGCAGCATATTTCTCACACACAAATGACCCATTCCTCTCTCACAGATGAACACTTTCCCACACACACAGATGCATGCACATTTACACCGCCGGGCATGTCGTTCCATTTGACACCATTTTTAAGTTAACCGCCACTGATGAAGGTAAAATGTCACCACTCTTCTTCGTGCGAAAGGATGGGGATGACTAGAGTATGCATTAAATGAGTGCAGAGACCTTTTACTTTATCTCTATCAACTGTTGGAGGAGGAAGAATCAAGGATGCGTGGCGTCTGAGTCTATGGATCATTTCAGGAAGACAGCACTGTCTGGGACATCAGAAACTTCTGCAGGGGCACCAAAACAGATATATATTATCCTCTGCTTACTTTATTTTGTGTTTCTTCACATAAAGAAGAAGGCAATGCAAGGAGGAATGAGTAAATAGAGTACACTTATTTGTCTGTGCCATTCGCTGATTTTTCTTTTTTTTTTCAGCAAAATGGCCTGTCAAAAAAACTAAACAAAAACCAAAAATAAAGAGATAAAATAAACCTTTTCAGGTAAATATCAGATCTACCTTGAAGTACCACTCATTTCGGCCTATTTTGTCATGGTCTGGGTGAGTGCGGGATTTTCCAGCATGCCAGTGACTCCATCACTGGGCAGGGGTTTGCCACACCTCCTCGTTTGTTGCACCTGTGTGCAATCAGCTGGCAGGCTCTTAAGACCAGCGTTCTCAAACTTTCGTTGCTGGAACGTCAGCTAACTCTCGTCAGTGAAAGTCACAGACATGTAAATCCTGTTTTAGTGTGTCTTCTGGAGCTAAACTTGTCTTCTCGCCCTCTGCAGCTTCAGGGAAATTTGGATCTCGCCGTCATAAACCTGCTCAACTCTCAGTCGCTGGTTTGTTTTCTTTTCTCGGCGTAGTCACCTGCCTGCCTCCCTGCCCAAGACCTCGTCGTGAGTGACGTGAACTGTTTTAGCCTCACCTGGACTTTCTTCCCCCCAAGCCTCACCTCCACCTAGAAAAGTAAGACTAATGCATTTTAGCCCTCACTCCCCAGACTGCTGCTTGGGCTCACTCTGACTTCACTCTCCTTTGTTTCAGTGACTCAGTGAGTGTTGCCCTGTAATCTTCCACCTAAGTGTGCCTGCTCCGGAAAATACCCAGTATCGAGCCCAGGCTGTTTTTCCCCAGTTCATTAAGAGCGACCTTTTCTTTTGGACTCTGCTGCTGTACTCGCGGTGTGATTCTTGTTTACATGTTTGATTATCATTGAGATTGCTCTAGCCAAGAATAGTGCTTCATAGTTTTGCTTGCGTCACAGCATCTCATAGAGTACTTTTGTGTAGTATTTAGTGATTTTGAAGTTCTTGCCAGTCACAGTGTCTGTTACAGGTTCTTAGTCCCCTGGTGTGAAGCTTTACGTTAGTATTGTAATTGAGCAAACTCAGAGGTTTAGTGTTTTCCCTCTCGCCCTTAGTTCATGTTTAGTACTTCTGTTTGCGTGTTCCATTTTCATGTGCCAAAATAAATCTTCACAAATCTTTTTTTATTTTTTATTTTTTCCACTATACCTCCGAGTCTCCATATGCTATCTGCATTTGAGTCCACTTTCCAGCGTTCGACCTCCCAGTTGTGACATACCTGATATTATTACCAGGTTTGCCACCTTCATTGAGCTCTTGCACCAACTAAAGGAGCCTAAAGTTCAACTTCAACTGCTGTCTCCACAGTGCTTGTCGTCATAATTCTATAATTTTCCAGGAGCAAACTTAAGTTTGCGGGTCAAAACAAAAACACATGTAAGTCATTTTTTCTCTTAACCACAGAGGCACAATATATATACATATAAAACCACAGACATATTCCCAACATGTTTTTCATGCACACTTGTAAACAAAATCAAAGTACACCTAAATTCAGGGCAGCAGGCACTGGTTCAGTCCATTTCCTGTACAGCTTCAACATGGAAACCGATCCAATCATGGCCTCTTTAACTAAAAGCACAGCTCAATATACAGAAAAGTAAGGCACTTCTTTATCAAAGCCTTAATCCTACTCTCAAAGGCAACATATTCTGTTATTACATACAACTAACTACGCCTTAGGCATAGAAATACAGAAATTGGATCTGGAAACTCAAAAACAAAATCTTTTTAAAGGCTAGAAGTGCTGTATTGAAACAAACAACTTCTGCTGGGGTTTATTTAAAACATAAAGCGGGAAAGTCATTTATGGCATCTATTAAAAAAAAATGTAATAAAAGAATGAATAGACACAAAAAAATTAAATAATACTCCACCAGTAAAAACAGACTCAGATTTGGTGTGTGTGTGTGTGTGTGTGTGTGTGTGTGTGTGTGTGTGTGTGTGTGTGTGCGTGTGTGTGTGTGTGTGTGTGTGTCGACATGTGTCAATGGTTGCTGTCATAGTAAGCACCTTCTCTCTAATGATCGCTGTAACATTAAAAGGCTTACTGTACGTCACGTACTAATTCTCACTCTTATACACATAAGCACATACAGATCCCAGAGGAACTGTGAAGCCCCACATCTTTCAGAAGTGATTAAGATGGAAGACGCAAACAATATTAGCACCAAGGTCACGGTAGTAAGGTCAATGACTCACAAGCAAACACACGTAGAAGGAAACAAGCGCATTCAAATATACAAAAGAGGGTAAAGAAGGAATAAAAGCCCCACTCTTAGATATACAGGGACCAGAGACCATAGACATTCGAGGACTAAATGTGAAAAAAATAAATAATATATAATTTTAAAAAACTGTGAGCACGTCCCACTAAACTTTTCTCAACTTTGAGGTGAGTGATTTAAGTATCCAGCGCAGCTATTGGTGACTGACTAATGGCAGAGTAGTAAATAAATTACAGGGTTACCTAGGCAACTGGACCCTGGGATGAATAGTCCTTGCTCACTCTGTCATCTTCTCCTCCTTCCTCTATGTAGGCACTCTCCTCCCTCATCTCAATGTCATTTCATCCTCCTTACTTAAAGCCTCATGTCCTGAACTACAATCAATACTTTAGCATACAAAAAACCCATGCATAAACAGCATTGTTGCATTTAGCTAAGTTATTGTTAGCAGATGAGATGTGAAACTCTACTGCAGAGGAAAGTAAATCGTCTCCGGACAGCTGACCATTAGCAACTATAGCAACAACAACAACACCAGTTTATAAGCTAAAATTATACCAGGACCATAATTTGGACTCAAGTATCCTTAAAAAAAGAGCATACTTTCCCTGCACTGAACAGTTTAATTTCATAGGAACCAGCTGCTGAGAGGATTAGCTTTACTTCAAATAACACTTCAGTAACACCACTTAACAGAGGCTAACAATTCCTAACACCACTGGCAGTCATTAGCTAACACTAACAAAAAAAAAGCACCTAAGGCAGTAAAGTATCACCTCAGTATCACTGTCACTAAACAGAATTGATGCTCCATTGACTCATTGCCTTTCCTTGGACTCCTTTCACAAAGATTTTCAGCTTCTTGAAGAGTTAATAGACATGCCACACTGACAGGCTATTCTTACTACAGACGAATGCCATCAAGGCATTTGAGGTGACTCAGGAGGAAAAACTGAAAAATACTGCGAAAATATGTAATTGACATACGAGAATTGATATTATTCACATAGAATAAAAAACAATCTGTATAACAATGTTTTCATACATAGACAATCATAGAAACTACGCAACAGAAAAACAATGAATTGTATGAATTTAGAAGAGCTGCCCTCAGGTGCTATGGGATATACGGGGTTAAATCAAAACTGGGCTAAATAAAACAATTAAACTTGATTTGACTTTGTGTAACAAGGAATTGGGTTAGGTGGACATTGTGCCGTCCTTGTTGCCCTTGCAGATCATTTGTGGTTGCTTTTGCAGACTGTAGGCTGCTGTGTCAAATTAGCCGTCAATTGCATTATAGTATGCTAATTAAGTCTTACCTCTGATGTTTACCTGCTTTACCATATATAGCATACAGAGATTCCCTGTTTGTATATTGCGCAGTACAAATAATTGACTTAAACTGGCTATAGCCAAGTCTAAAATACTGTTATCTTACACAACAACCTTCCACAACAAAGTCAGTCTGACAAGGTTTTAGATAATACTGATTATGATGTATTGATATGTGTCACATAACTTAGCATTAGAGCAGCATATAAATGCAGAAAAGAAAAAAAATATCAGATATCATAAAACATCTGAATGTCTAGGAGGCTTCTGTAGCAACAGAGGTATCTGACAAATAAGTACATCAGTTCTAATGTGCCACCACATCAACGGTAACTGTCTCTACATTAACTGACTCAGGCCTCACTGCAGAATTACCACCAGACTTCCATGCTGTGCCCTAACCTTCAGAAGTTTTAAAACAGACACTGCCTTTTGTTTTCATTTTTCCTTTTTTTCTTTTTGCTTGGCTGACATTAAAGAATGTAGCGTTTGCTAAAACGGAAAGGTTGTTATGCTGACATCTGTGATGCAGCAGCACAGCAAGATCAGACAGCTGCTCGAAGACAGACATTTATGTGGTGACGCTAGGGTTTTTCAACT
>NW_005187607.1:960500-1021632 GCF_000239375.1 Pundamilia nyererei
ATATGCAGAAATGTTTTAAAATAGCACAAGTGGAAAACAATTTGAGGAGCAAAGCAGAAAGAATGACGCAGATGTCAAATTAATGCCGGTGACATCATAAATCATAAAACCGACATTCAGCACCAGTTAACAGCGGGGGTCTACATCCCAATGACAGCTGCTTTCTTTCTTCCTTGCCTTCACCTCCCCATCTCCTCCTCCAGCTCTTTCCAACTACTTGCTTCTCATCTATCAGAAATGATGGAGTGACTGCCGTGTTGTACTGCACCGTTTCCCTCCTGTGTTACATTACATGTATACTAAACATTTACTTCATCACACAGGATGTTTCCTCTGGTGTCCATCCTTCAGTCCTTGACTTTCCACTGAAACAATGACACATATGCTCACATGCATTCTTGGAGTGGTCAAATACTGATGCCAAACCTGTTGCAGTTGTGGATTTGGTGACAATATTATGATGGGGGGTTTTTTTGGTAATGGTAAGGAAGATCCTAATTATGAATCAACATATAACTGTTGTTTAGGCCCCCTCGGCTTCTTATTTAAATGTTTTGTCTATGCTTAAGTAGCCTAAAACTTTTTTTTTTCACCAAAGCTTATTTTCCTAAACTTAACCACATACTTGTACAAGCACTAAAAGCAAATGAAGATGAAATTTATTGTCAAACAAAGCAAAGTACAAACACAAAACTTCCAAACTTTCACAAAGTGATCAACTTTGGCTGATGTATCACGGCACTGAAGCCAAACAGACACTTTGCGCATATGTCTGTGATAAAGCTGCTTTTGGCAAAATGGGAGTACTAGATGCCCTGAGATTAAAATGTATTGCTAAATCCACAGTTATCATCCATCAGTATTAAGCTACACCCATGGGCTGCATCTGTGGATATGGCCGTAACACCAAAATCAAAGCAATGCATGTCCATTTATACATATGCTGTTCTTTTTTTTTGTGTATTTGTTTTCTGTCTGGACACACATACTGCCTGTACACTCTATCTCTGTGAACAGATCAGGCACAAACACCCACATGCATCACACACATACACAAAGACTGGTCGCTGTGAAGAGGTTCGGTCAACTGGCAGGGGCCTCTCCAACAAATAAACACCCCATCTATCTATCCCTCTTGTTTCTGCTTCAGGCACGGTTTTGTGTGTGCATTTGTGTATATTTGTCTGTGACTGTGTGTTAACTTGAATTCCTGAGCCTGTGGTTACCAAAAGCTTTGAAGTCCCAACAGCACCAGTGCTCTGGGTTGACAGGCTTACCCGCTACCCCCAGCCTGCACTGGAAGGCTCATAAAGAGAAAAGTAAACAGGCAGTAATACCAAGAATGAGCAAACCTTTCCTGCTTCCTTGGCTACCGCTTCCTGAATGCCAGCCACATATGCACACACACACACACCTACACACACAAACGATGCATCAATATACTATAAGACTACACAAAGAGATAAGGAAGTACACAGTGATTTAAAGATGAACTGAGACTTTGATGCTATATTTCAGGCTGCAAATGAATCAGTGGATGAATGTGGTCTCGCTCTCTTTGTCTCATATACACCGTACACGCCCTACAGTAAATAAGCATATTCAAGATCATTGCTGAGGTTTTTCATCCACTTACACTACAGCTCAATAAAATCTGTAATTATGTCTGTTTTTGTGACACTTCTTGTCCTTTTTACCTGCTTGAACACACAAACACACACATAATTCACACATACAGTATAGTCTCCTAGCTGCTGTGAAATGAGAGTTAGTATAAGGGTGGCAGGGCGATTGATATGAATCCCCCCCCCCCGATAATTTTTTAACCTATTTTTAACAAAGACTGTGTAAAATTAATTTTGATCTACATCAGGGTGGGGTGTAAATTTTGTGTAACTACATATAATGTAGAGTTAGCATCATGATCTTGAACCTTTCTCTCCGAAGCACTCAATCCACCCCTTGTCTTTCTTCTCTAGCCTCTTTTCTTCTTTTCAGCTCCAAAGCGGCTACACGCCAGGCAGCACACAGCCAAAACGCTGCAGTAGAAAAAGCATCCCCACTAAGCTAAACTGACAAGAGATGAGGAGACCGATGCAATGGAACACCAGTGTTAGAACAGAGCCGTGTACTGTATAATGCTCAATTCACCCATCCAAACACACACACGCAAACACACACAGTGACACATGGGACAGATTTAACTGATGTGATTGCCTGGATTCGATTTTTAAATGTGTGTGTGGCAATAGTCTAAAAAAGACCTCCATTCTCAACCACAAAGAGCAAAGGTGCCCTTCATTAAAGAACCGAATACCGAATAGTACAGGCTATTGCTATACTGAGCTAGGCTGCTTTCTTCATCATGAATGTGGCAAGGACGGTATATGAAGTGCAGGAGGATTCTGCTGGAAAACTGAATAATGTCCCACCACACCACTCAGTGAACTGGACACATAAGTGCTACAACAGACAGATGTGTAAAAATGTACCTGAATGCAGAAAAGAAGGCATGATAAATTTTAGTTTTGTCGTGGGTTAGAAATAATAAATGCAGTTTAGAAGGCAGTGCTACGTATATGTGCATTTCAATTGGTTTGTGGGTTTGTGTAAATTTGCGGGTACAAGTGACATGTTTTGTGAGAGCTGGGCAGTTATATAATGGCCAACACAAACAAACAGAGTCCTTCCAAAGCACCAGAGGAGAGCCAGCAGCTCCATGAATTCACAGCACTCAACTTCAACAGTCTGACAGAAAAGTATACAACAAAGACACTACAGCAACAGCATGTAAAAAACACACACACACGAAAAATATTAAGCATAACTGTAGGAGCTCTGCAGTGATATTAAGAGTATTTTTCTTACGTGTGTGTGCATAAAATACATGGGCCATTGACAATGTAATTTTTTTTTTATAAATCCAGGGTTTTTATATGAAACATGTAGTTGCATTAAAGGATTGCTGATCACTAGGGGGCAGGGAGACTCCAAAATAAAAATAGATGGACATTTGTCACAAAAAGAACAACAGTGAATCCATGCTGGCATTTAGCTCTTACAACCAGCTTCATGCAAATTGGATTGGCCATATATTTTCCTGTTATGGTGATAATATATGGGCCATCCAAATTGCATGATAGCGAGTCAGTAGATTGGGAATAAACAACAAATAAGTGTGTCAGGGAAGAAGTTAATTTCTTGTCTTTCTATACATAATCGTCTTATAAGAGGCTAAAGTCGGTGTTGAATATCTTCAGGCTAAGCTTGAGTATTTCTTTGACCAAGCTGTTGCAGGTTTGCGTGACAGTGTCAGTGAAAGATGTATAATGTGAGTCCAGAATGTCTGCTTGAAAGCCATGCAGTTCAGTGCACGAGGGCAGCAGCTAAATCACTTAAGTGAAAGAGTGGAGAGTGAAATAAAACATTTGACATGAGATGGACGACGGGCTTTGATCCGGCAGCCAAGTCGATCGGGCGCTGGGATGAATGGAGAGGAAGGAAACAGAAAGGGAAAATGAACTTTTATTTGGTGTTGGTCCAGTCGCCAGTGGCAAATGATTTTAAAAAGAGAAGTTAAAACCGCTTTTAAAACAGCTCGCCTTCCTCCTCTTATCGTGAAAGCATACGGTAAGCAATGCTGGCGAGTAACAACTGAGGCTTATGTGTGACACTTTGTCTGTGTAATTGTAATAAGCTTTACGTTACTGGAAGGTTTCAGGATTGTGTGTCTTGATAAATCCAGCAAGAATGTAAACTTAGGTCTCTCGTCAACGTATGAGCGAACAGCTGCTTGCATTTGCAACGTGCATGCGCAAACACACAGTCGCACACGCGTACACAAACTGGCATGCGTTTGCTGTTTTAGGATCAAATTAGGGTTGCAGGAATTTCACACTGATGGTAGATAGGAGTTGGTTCACCTGCTCCAGTCTGTTCTGACAGATGAAAGAGTGCCTTAGCGAGATTAAATCTGGCCTCACATTCTCTGTGTGGAAAGGCTGAAGGCTGCTCACAAAACATACAGTAATCCAGGCGATCAGCGACACGTCCATTCGCATTGTACTGTATTATAATCTTCATCTTATCTTTTCACAGAGTTTCATCGCAACAAAAATTGGATAAAAGTCGCGGCTCTGACATGGATTCAAACCACACACACACACATATATATATATACATATATAGACATAGCAGAATATTGTAAAGTTTATATTGACACACAGTCTGACTCAGATGCACAAAAGAGCATGCACATGCTCGTATAACTGCCGTGTCCCTTTGCCTAAGCCAGACAGAATTCACATGCTCCTTTGAAGGCGCCACTGAAACAACATCCTTGCTTTGACAAACATTGCTGACTATGGACACAAACACGCACACACACACATACACAGTCCAGAAAGATAATGATGGTTTAATGCTAGAGTCGACTTTATTAAAGCCCTTAAACACACTTTGGAGTCTGTGTAAACAAAAGCAACTGCTTGCGAACTCTTTCTCTTCCCCCTTCACTCGATCAAAAACAGACAGACAGACTCACAAAGTAGAGAAGGAGGAGAGGAGGTGCTGCAACAAGGCATCTTATCAAAGAAAACAAAGCATAACATATTCAGTAAAGGTGCTTAATCTTCACTGTCAACAATACTTAGTCCAAGCATTTTTGTCTTTAAATCCACCTTGTTATTCCTGCCAGAAAAAATAAATGTTTCATCAGTTCAATGTTTGTCTGTGTTTTTAAGCATCTTAATAACATATTTGTTTATTTTTGTCAAATACCAACAGAAATTTCTCAGGACACCGGGGTGCCTCGGAAGAGTTTACCAACAGAAGAGTTTTCTTTGTCTATAATTAATATCACTGAAGTATCTCTCTACAATATACAGTGCTATTTATTCTCCACTTCTCCATTTTCTTTTTCCCAGAAAATGTTGTGGCTTGTTGTTCGTAGCACTGTAAATATGTCTTTTTTTTCTTTTTGCTATCAGTTTGGGATGACCTAACCCCATTCAGCCATCTATCTGTTAACACAGAAGGCCTGGAGAGCAAGCTGCATGATGGGGCCCCCAACGGCTGCATGCAGGGATTGTGGGGGCCTGTTGGTGCAGCTGTCCCACTCCATGGTAACATAAGACCTTATTAGAGTCCATTAGACCACTCTGAAACTAATAAGAGATTGTCAAATACATCTAAACATTCACACAATTCACAGAGGCAGGAAGTGAGAGGAGGGGGGGAACAAGGGGGGGACAGGGGTGAGCCATTTGTCTGTACAATGTCCCATTCTTGAAATGACATGTCGTACTCTTTCAAATATAGGGACAAAAAGCAGAAAAATAAGAAAGATATAAATGAAAAATTACACTTTTTCTGTGTAATTTGGAAAAACAAAACCAAAATAAATGCAATCCAAAAATGACAATCACAGGTGACACTTGGGAGAAATTCTAATTACTCTGAAGATGTTAATCACCGGGGACAAAGGGGTTCAGCAGTAGATACCTTTGGCTTTTAATGAGTAAATTCAGAAAAATATACTGACAAGTGTGGAAAAAGTTTTCCCTCCTATCTGTACAGTTAGACAGGTTGGCCTGGAGTTCACAGCAACAGAAGAAAAAAGAAAAACACTTCCCCCTGGCCCTGACAGCAGGGGCTTGACCTGGGAGACCATCTTTGATCTTTAATTAACACTGGGCATGGCTCTGGAAAAGAGAGACCTGATGAACAAGGGACCATTTGGGACCCACTATAATAACCTAGAATGCTAAAGACGGATTTCCTTTTCAGAAACTTCAACACCGTTTTAATTTTAAAGTCATTCTGGGACAGCCGCAGTGCAGGGGTGGCTGCTTTCAGATGGATGCTGTGTCTGGCTTCTTAAGCAGAGAAGATCTCACAGAAAATAAGTAAAGAGGAGCAGATATAGAGCATCATGGAAGCCTTCAGCTAACTTTGGTCTTGTTTGCCACTATTTTATATTTTGTATAATCAAACAAAAATGTATAAATGTAATATAATGTAATCATATCCATAGTGGCATTTACATTTATATGAACTGAACACATCTGCATTGTATTGTTCACACCAGGGACCACTTTCTACTTCTTCTTTTTTTTATGCATGGAAACACTGATGAAGTACTGTAACTGTAATTGATGAAAGCTGTTATAGCAGCCACAGAAGCAAAACAGAGGAAATTTAATTTTGTGTAAAGTGGTGTAATGATGTCCTATCTGTGTACATGTCTACAAGATTTAAAACCCAGATCCAAATATATATGTTTGAGAAGTTTATGATGCATTACACCATGGATATTGAAGACTTTGTAATTTTCATTTTTTTATGCTAATCCCTTTTTTATCTCAAAATGGATAACTTTACTTCTTTTGACAAAGTTAAGGCAAAATGATGTGAGGAGGAACAACAACAATCAGAGGCATTTTACATGTTTTCTACTATACTTTAAACTCTCATGTAGAGATGTGTTGCAGAGCAAGGTGTCACCCCACTGGCCAAGCACAACTCTTTAACTCTAGCAGCCAAAGTATCACTGCAATCATTCTGACAAGCTCACTTTAAAAACCATCCAGCAGCAACAAAAAATAGTCCCCTGCATAACATGTGTGACGATAGTACGGAAGACCAGTCCTGTTGGACTGGTCTGAAAGGCAATTTTAGGCATGCAGATTTGCATACTTTTGAAAGCACATCAAATGACTACTCATTGCTACCTTCACCAACACCCACAACCATCACCGCAGCTATCCCATCATTCACCATCCACTCCAGCCCACTCCTTTCTTCTGTGTTATCAGTCCCATCTTTCTGCTCTGCTTAAAATCTGCCCATAGCTAATGATGTGTCACAGATAAAATTACTATTGAACCTCTATATGCTGCACCCTGGACCTGGACAACACTCTACTAACATGTATGGGAATATGCACGTATAACTACCGACCAATCACCTAGCACCTTGGGAATGTGGGGTTAGTTTGAAGAGCTCACATAAACAATGCATACACACACAAACATATACACACATGCACACAGAGAGTGTATTTGACATTAAACCTTCTGGACTGACAGATATGAAGCGTGAGAGTCCTGATATCACACTGTTTACTTTTACAGCTTTAAAAAAATCTGCTTGTTTAGGCCAAAGGTTCAAATAAGGGAAATGTGTAGAAGAGAAGTGACACGTGCATTTATACATGCAGAATCAATGCATGGCAAGGCATGTGTGAGAGCACTGTTGAGAAATAGTTGCAAAAAAAATATGTTTCTTACTTTGGCAGGTGCTGCTTCTCTCCTCATATCCTGGGTTACACAGACACTTCCCAATAGGCACAAGCCACTCCCCTTCTGTGCTACAGTACATTCGAGGAGGCTCTTCCTCTTTGGAGTGATTGACGCATGAGCCTTTGACTTCCACCAGTGACTGGGAGTCCATGGGCACAGTATCAGGGAAAGAGGCAAGATTCCTCACAGTGTGTGGGCACTTCTTGAAGTAAACCCTTACTGACACTAAAGCTACACAGGCGCCCACGTCCTGGAATGCGAGGTAGAAACCCTTCTTGGTCATGGGACCCACCTCGCGTACCTCAGTATTGAGCTTGAGAATGCGATCTCCAAGGTCAGTTTGAGTAAAACTCTCATCAGCAGCAATGGTATCAATCTTGGAGAACTGATGCTCTTGGAAGTGGCTGCCCTGGTCATCATCTGCCTCTAGGTAGAGGAGGTTGAATGTCTCCTTGCAGGTGCCCAGTACCAACGGGATTGAGTTGCAATCCCTCAGAGTGAACTTCAGCTCCACATAGATCTTCTGAGCAGATTGGCGAGGGATCCAGTTGGTCCGAAGCCAGTTGTTCTGGCTGTAGTCCATCACATTGCAGACCTGAAAGGTCCTGATGGGAGTGTAGTGCTCATCCACCCCACTGATCTCCTCCCACTGGAAAAAATAGAGACAAGGAAAGGTCGAAGGGAGAAACAGAGGAAGACAAGGAAGAGTAATAGACAAGAGAGACCAAATACAGAAAAAAAGGGGAGAAGGTAGATTTAAAGATTGAGAGCGATAGATAACAAGGAATGGATGCAACAGAAGGAAAAGTAGAAGAAGCATAGATACAGGAAAGACAGATTTTTTTATGAGTAATGAAAAGGATCAAGTGAAAATATATTAGATTTAAAAAAGGAAAGCAAGGGGATTGGGAAGTTTGGGGTCAAAAGAGAAACAAAGGGAGTAAAGGGAATGGGGTGAGTTAAAGACAGAACAAATGAGGAAAGTGAGAATTTGCAGTCAAAGAAGGAGGAATAAGAGGAAAGGAGGGGAAGATAGCAGAGAAAAAATAAAGTTATCTCCACCCTGTAAGCATTTAGGGATGAATTATTTAGATCCAGAAACATTCTTGCTGAATACTAAGCATCTAATAAACACTTAAGGGTGAAAAATCACACTACCAGATCTCTTGTAAATTGTTGAAATTAATTAAAAGCAAACTTGCTGGCTTAGCCAAATTTTCTACATTAGAAGGCTCTGAAAATATCGCCAAGAAAAAAAGCTAGAAAACGTGATCTTCAATTTTTTTTTAAATTTGTGTGAGGCAGCTTAATTAATTTTAAATATTAACAAAATCTCATAGTGTTTCTTTTTTCCACCCTTATACTAAAATGTTTTTCTCTAAAAGTGAGGACTTTCAAGCTGCAGTCTTGGTTATTTGCATCACACTACTACTTCTACTAAAGGAAACGTGCTGAATCCACTATGAAACAAAAGGAGCTACGACGTATAGACAGATGAGAGTGTATACCAGGAACGTTTGTGTCTATCTTACATTTTCCCTCCACTGGGAGAAAGCAAAGAGAGAGGAGAGGAGAAAAAGAAAGTGGGGTCATTCCTTTTGAATTCAACACAGCGGGTAGACTCATTGATCATGTGCTTTGGCTTTGCTGTCCCGGCAAATCAACGCTGAATCGGAGTGATGATGAATGGACAAACACCTGAAATAGCGGGCTCATAGTGGCTGAAATGGCAGTCATTAGAACAAATGGGCGTAAATGCGTAAATGGATGCTTTTGTGTATATTTTCTCATGGTGAAATCCAGAATGCATGTGTGTCTAAATGAGCAGCACTTTCTTCAGAGACGGAGAGATATACAGAGAAAGAATTTCGTGGTAACTGGAACCTAAATTATTGCTCCTTTCACCCACAAGCATTAATGGTAACATAAACCCACACACGCACTCACATAAAGCTCATGTGAAGTGTTTAAAGTCTCATAGCAGGCAAACACAGCAGGTGCCTTCAGCTGAACTCAGAAATTAATGACGAGCTAAGAAGGAGTTGGTTCTCTGTTACATGTTTTTGTCTGCCTGTGTGTGGGGGTGTGCGGGTGTAAAGCATATGTATGAATGTCTGATGTTCAAGAGGCTCTCAGGCTGAGGGATAGCCACTCACTTTTCATCTCACGGCAAAGTTAATGAAACACCCCTGAGAGAGCGAGAGAATGAGGAGGACAGGGGAGAGAAAACAAGAGGAAATAAAGGAAAGCGCTAAAAAAAAAAGGAAAAAGAAGAAAGCAAGAGATAAAGTGAAATGAAAACTGAGGGCCGATACTTCTTTGGTGTTTAGTCTCCCCCATCACCCTCTTTGGTATCACGTCATTCATCAGCCAGTAGTCCTAGCTCTTTGGAGGTCTAACAATAACAGGGAAATGTCTGCAGGAGTGAGTGGGACTAAATATAGAGAGGTAAAGCTAAACTTAACATTTCACCTTGCTTTACTCAAAGGTGTAAGAGCACGACTTTAAACAGAAGCATAAAAATGATGTGATGACATGCAAAAAGCTATGTTGAAAGACTTTGACATAACAAAAAGGAAAGTGAAGGCAAGGACTGCCACTTTGATTAATGATTTTGCTGACATTAAATTTTACAAGATAATAGACTTCCGTGAACATGAGAATAATAATATATCCTATTATGCTTGTCCTGTATATAGATGTGTGCTTTTTGTCATGGTTAAAGCAGTGTGTTTCTGCCAGGAGAGTTCAACCAGTAATTTAACTTTTTTTTGTGGTGACCTGCTTAAAAGAGACGTGACAGATGTTTGCGTTCTGTCTAAAAATACATGAAATTGGGTGACTTGTGCCAGTGAAGGTGCTAAGAACAGCAACAAAAAAGATTAAAGCTGAGGATAGAACCATACTGCATATGAGTAAATTGTAGCATATCAATCCCATAATACAGCATATATCATTCAATATTACAGTGGAAGAACAGTTATTTTCCAAAAATTGGATGAAAAACTACAGTTTTGTCATGTAAAACATCAACATTTTTTCAGTTGCTGTTTATTCACTTTTTATACATTTTGTAGGATTAACAAAGGATGATACTGTGGATAAAGGCTGTATCAGGTGACCCTGAATGTTCTATGTTACGCTGCAATAGGCCTAGTGTTTGTTCTTTACTCACCTATTTTCACTAACTGTCTTTATCACCACTTAATATACCAGATTGGTTACTATTAATCTCTGGATTTCTTTCTCAGTGGGTCTTTTGTCCTCCCTCCCATTGCCGCTAACAGGTTTGGCATTATTATAAATAAAATTGAACTTAACAGGAATGAAATATAGCAGTTTATGAACTTCTACCATTCTGCAAACAGCCTTCTCCTCCATTTTCCTTTTTTTTTTTTAACAGGTGACAAGTCCAGTGAGACATTGTACTTCTTCTTCAAGTTAGGCTCATAGAGTACCCCTTCAGGTAGGGGTACTACCTACTGTACTTTACAATGAGGTAACAGACTGCCCTGTTCAACCATCAGTTCCTTGTGTAATGAGTTTGGAGTGAGACAGCCTTTGTGTGAATCCTGTTTATTCTCAGTAGTGCAGATCTCAGTGTGAGCTACTAGCTTTGTGTCATTCCTTTTTATACTCGTCCAGTATGCTCCAAACTGGGCTCAATCTAAAGCAACTATGACTGATGGCAGTCTGTAAGCTGTCTTATGGAGAAGCTTGCCAAACACAAACACAGAAAGGTTTTCAAATCAAATCCAGTATGTGTGCCTGCGCATGTGTGCATTAAGTAGGCTATATGAGAATATGACTCAGCTTCAGCAACTTTCTGCCAAAGTAAATGAGAGGGATATAAATGTCTCCCCATCATTGTCCCTAATCATTACATCATAGGAGTTAACTTGTCTAACCTTGAATCACTTCACTTTATTTCTAAGTTGCAACTCTCTGTCCTTTAGACCAGAAGTAAAAAAGAAATAAGAAGAAATAGAGAATATGTTAACATCATTATCCGTATTTAGTTGATTGTTACATTATGTGTGGGTCAGTGGAGGTGTACCACAGTACCCATGAGTTTCTAGACCCAACATTTCCACTAATATTGCTATTACTCACTCATTGCAATACATGAAAGCTCTTCCACCTACATAAGAAACGCTGAATGTCAGTCAGGATGAAAAAAAGATCTAGTCAGCAGCTATTCCCTTGTTTCTCTTCAAGGGGTTGAGGGTGTAACTCCCATCCCCCTGCCCTCTAATTGATATATAACAACACTAGGACCCTACAGCAGTCCACGTGACCTTTGACCCTGACCCCTGATGGTCACAGCTGGGACAAAGTTCAGTGTAATCTTGCCCCTGGTTTCTCTGATCTGTGCTGTAGGTGAAGTAGCTAAAGGGACAGTAAAATGAAGTGTGGTAACTTGATCTGCTCTGGACATACCTAGAGCAACAGGCACATCTCTGAGTCACAGAGTCAGCACACCAGTTTATCCACTTCAAAGACACTCAGGTCAATGGTAGTTAATGGGCCAGTATATGGACTTGTAAAGGGCAGCAATACATTAAAAGCAAGTCTTGTTAAGTGTAAGAAAACAAGCTCAATCATGCTCTTATCACAAGTCTAACTTGCTCAACAAGAGCTTAACATAACAAATGTTTCATTATGTTATAGTTTAGATAATTTATAACATAGTGCATAATTCAGTTTAATCAAGTTATGTAAAAAAACTTTTTTTATTTAAAGATTTTGATAATTATTTCAACTTAATTTGGGAGAGAAAAACAATTACTTGCTGTTAAAATCAAAACCAGAATGGTTCACATTTTGGTTTTTACTTTTAAAATAAGCACTTTATTTACTCATCTGCCAAAATTGGCTATTTGTGATTTTGGGATATCAGATTACTGAACGGAAAAAGAAAACAATTATAATTACAACGTTCTGTTAAATCTCTACAGCTGGAGAGGGTGATCCTAAAAGCCGGAGTGTCTGCAACAAATGCTGGGCCAGAAGCTTAGAGCACAGAGGTCTTTGGGGTTACAGGCTCAACAACTGCAACATATCAAATAGAGGATATTTCATCACTCTGTCCGGCCAAAGGAAAACCTGAATGTTTATGTGATCCCTCCTTGTATTCATCCCATCTCTTGTTTATGTGCGACCCTGAGCTTTGCCTGACGAATCATTGTTTGTGTTTTGTTCAAGGACAGACTAGCTGATGGCAATTGTTTGGGGATGCTGGAATCACAAATGCTGTTCATTTATATTTAAACAGTACTCAAGAAAGAAAAATGTGAGTACTGTAATTGTCAAAGTTCTTAATGTTCTTTTTCTTTACTTTTTTCATTTTTTTAAGACACGCTTGCCTCAAAAATGTCATGATCTTCACTGCACTGGTAAAATATATGTTTACTTGTTACTAATGCTTCTTTGTAACACCGAGGTCTAAGATTTTCATAGTTTAGGGAGGTTTAGTACAAAATCTGACTGTGCTTATCAGTACAGTTGTATAATGCATACAACTTTTAATAGGATGTAATAAAATAAACTCCTCAGGATTTGTGCCAACTTATCTCAGGAACACGAAAGTAACAATAAATCATTTTACCCTCCCCCTTCCTCCTTACCTCTGGTCTCTTGCATTACCAAACTAATCCTTGTTTAAGGATAGGTTTGCTCTCTTTCTCCCTTTAAAGCAGTTTATCTGGTCAGGCTGATTTTGCACATGAAGTAGACGCAGTTCACGGGGGCTTTTAAGCACTTGGATGATTAAAGAAGCTGAAACAGCAGTTGTCAAAATGAAAGAAGACAGATAGAGAAAGAGAAAGAGTAGGCTGACTGGTGGGCCTGATCCCAAAGCATAATCAGCCCTGCTATTATTTGCCTGTCACCTCACCCTCTCATTCCAGACCTGAGAATTGGAATGTGAGGTGTGAATGTGTTTTGGTTCAATTTTTGTGCGAGTCCAGACACTATAAGCAAAGTTCACATACTGTGAGCACTGGCTTTTTATTCTACAGATGTCAAGCTTCTTTATCATCAACAATACAAATGTTACTGCGCTTTTACTAAAGTCTGACACAGTAATGTAGACTGTTGAACCCATGTAAAAACAATTACAAGGCAATGTTTTTACTGTATAAATAGTTTTAAACTTTTTTATTTTTGCTGATTAGCATGTAGCAAATAACTGACATAAACTTGGTATTTAATCAGAAAATCAAACTAGAGTTAAGCTATAACTTGTGGTAAACACTTTGGGTCTAAATGCTGCAGCAACTTTATTTATTTGAAAAACAATGAATCTAAGTTCCAAGTACAACCAGAAAGGACATTGTATTCTCCCTTCTTATGAAGAATGGACTTTAGTTTGTAATTATCCATTAATTCTATTTTGTATGCACAGCCAGTGTCTAGGGTGTTGGTTTGTTGCTGAAGAATGCTTTCAAAGCATGCAAGAATGTAATCTTTAACACTCTTTAGTGATGGGCTAAGCCCCCTGGACACTGCTAAGCAATCAGCCAGCTTCCAAGACAGATAACTGTATATCTGGATCACACGCACACAGACACACACGCACACACACTCATGCACTCATCAGTCCAGTCGGTGGCTCTGGAGTGAACATCCTGGGGAGGCTAAGCTCTTAATTTGTTCTGACCGGAGCACGTTGTGTCTCGGTAGGCCAATAGCCACGGCCTCTCCATCAATGTGAATGAGTGTTTGTCTGTGTATGTGTGTGTGCGTGAGAAAGGGAGGGAGTGAGGGCTCAGTGCCACTGCCACATTATGAGAAATCATTTGTGAGCAGGAGTCTCTCAGGGCACTCTGCTTATCGGAGCGCAGTCAGTGGATGACGTGAGTAATTACAGATGATTCACCTTGAGGACTTGATCATCAGCAATATCTGTGTGTGTGTGACTCTCTCTCCCTCATTCCTTCCTGTCCTTTCCTCTCCCTGCTTCCGTCTCCCTCTCCCCACCCCTCTCTCTTCATCCCTTTTGCCTCTATCAGTCTCCTTCTTTTTGATCCTCCCCCCATTCCCTTCTCTATCTCTCTGGAGTTATTCTCATTTAACAATGACATTGACTCACATTCCTGCAGCATTTTTATGAATTATATAACCACACGCTCTTTATCTGAACTTGGTCAAAGCAAAAAAACTTGAAGTAAAACAGACATGGTTGCACAAATTGCCTAACATCTGTCAAAAAAGTCTGGTGTCCAGCGCTGGATCAAATAGCCGTATCAATGAGTATTTCCCTAGCTGCTTACATGTGAATAATGTCTATCAACACAACATCAATCTGGCCTGTCAGCTGGTCATGCAGTTGTTGTGTAGGTTGCAATTGTCTTTTGACTAAATACATTTTAAGGACCTGAAGTTTTTCCTTTGGGTAATTTTTTCATTGTGGTTGAACCTCATGAAAAAACCGAGTGCTCTGTTGGTGCCAGCTCTGTATATGGCCGAGAGAAACAAGGTTTGGCAGCTCAATGGAACAAATGACTGGATTACCTTAAGCCACTGCCAAGGAGTAATTCTAACACTTAATAAAGGAGAAAGAAGGAAGTGTGTGTGTGCATGTGTGAATGAGTGTGTGTGTGTGTGTGAGAGAGAGAGACAGTGGGCTTGCTCAGAGGCACAGAAGTCTAACTAGTTGGAGAAATAAACACTGAACAAGAGCCCATTGGAGGATTTTAGAAGCAGAGACTGATATATGAGCTTTTTTTTTTTACATCCAATGAAATAATGCTAATACTAAAAACAATATTAATGTGATTCCTCCTTGTGCTCCTGTTAATTTCAATTGCATTAATGGATAAAACAAACTTGGAAAAATGCTTGATAAAAGGTTACAGTAGTTTTTGTAATATAATGAAAGACAGACAAAATGAAGTGTTGCATATTATGGATTAGCAAATCAAAGGTTTACTTGATATTGCCATGTGGGTGGGTGTTGTTTATACGACTATAAATTAATGTTGGTCCATGGCGACTGATTGAACTGACCTATCAGATTGCTGTGATGTCCTAGCTGTGCTACTCTGAGAATAAGGCCATAAAACACTAGCACCATTAGCCCTGTGGGGCAGAAGTATTATCAATAGAAGAAAATACATAGAGTTGACATTGTGGTAAATGAATAGATTAAAACACATGTGTTTATGAAAGTCAAAGTTGAGTTAATATTTTTAGATGAAGTTAATGTTTTTGCTTGTTTTCAGTCACATTCTGTTAATTTTACACAATACTTGTGTAGGCTTCAGCAACACAGGCCTAGAGGTTGATACATGACCCCTTTGTCAACCTGCAGGTCACTAGGGATAAATATATATTCCCCGACCGGATGGCAAGCAGTTGCTGACTGATTGAAATCGGTCACAAAAAGGGTGCTCTAAAAACTTCCTTGCGATTGCTTTAGTGACTAGCAGTATGACACAACTGCCCATCGTTTGCAACAAAACTTGAAACTTGAAACACTCACTAAGTAACCACAGACATAAAAAAGTGCAACACAAACTGGAAACAGAGAACACCATCTCCATTTCCGATTGCACTGTTCACAATTCCATAACCTCTCCGTAAGCAATTGGTGCATTTTTTGCGGACAACTCATCATCTTCCAAAGAAATTACTGGCATCCGCACCAATGTGGTAGCGATCAAAGCAATCACAAGAACCTTTTCAGTGCATCACTGTTCATGACCAATTTCACAAAACAACACAAAGCTACATCTCACAACCATTCGCCAGTCAGTCAGGGAATGAACATTTTTTCCAAGTGACCGATAGTTATCATGGGGTCATTGACCAGTGTTTAGGCCTGCATAACTGAGATGTAATTTGTTTGGTTTAATCACCAAAACGACTTGATGTTAAGAAAACAAAAATATGATTTGGGTTAATATAAACCCATTTGATGATGATTATATGAACCCATGATTTCTGGAACAAAGGTATTAAAAGTATGACATGAGAACAGTGTGTCTAGTCAGTGATGGCCATTTAACACCATTATTTAAGATACTGTAGGAACAATACTAACATGGCAATATCACATTGTGCAACAAGTCAGCTGTTGATGGAATTTCCTGTTAAACGCTATCTGAGTTGTTAATGGGAGGCTGGAAGTAAATCTGGAATTCTTTTGCAGATGTTTTTGGACCAAAAGTCCAAAATGTATGCTTTTTCATGTTTAATCTTTATTTATACAGACATGTATTCAAAAACACAAACACATATACAGGCAGTATGATTGTATGGTAAGCTCTGAATACTTTACCCTGCTAAATAAAAAAATGAACAAAATGCCTAAAAAAGTGGGTTAATCGTCATTGGATGATTGTTTCAACACGGCATAGTGAGAACGACAAAAATCTGAAAAAGCTGATTTCACGGTTGAAGCTGACATTCAATTCATGTTATTGGATCTGTCTCCTAAATGCAAACATATTCAGGCATGATGTGGGTAAATACAGAGATGGAAGATACTCACCCCATGTGATGGGTAGGAAATCCATCCTAACTCCCCTTGGCTTGCTTTTGAGTCTAACAGGTTGACTGTGGTGAGGAAGAGAGAGAGGAAAAACAAAGAAAACATATGAGTGTCTAGCCCTTGTTAGCCCCAATTAGCCTTTATCTAATCCCACAGGAGGATTCACCAACCTCAAGCACTGATCATGACTCTATTTACTCAGCTGCCCCCCACGCACACACAGACATATGCACATACACACAACCACAAGCACTTGTACTGATGTCTTTGTGAGGACATTCATTGATATAACCCATTCCCTAGACCCTTAGCCTACCCGTCCCTAAACCGATTTAACTCTAAAACTAAGTGTTAACACTTAAGGGGCTCTTGGAAGAGAGAAGAAAGTTAAGACTGGTCAAATTGTCCTCACTTCTCCAACACATCCTTATTCTGAAGGTAAGTGAATAAAGTAGGCTTTGTATCCTTGCTTTGTAAGGCATCAAATCAAAACTTCACTGGGCAAACAATGAAAATATCCTGAAAAGGTACTGAACTAAAGTACAGTCAGTTTTTCAAAAACCACCAGATGTCTTTTTTCCTTTTTTTTCTTTCTTTTTTTAAAGACTTTTCTTTTGACCCATCTGACCCCCATTCTACCGACCCACACACATATCCATGGAAAATAGAGTGTAACCAGGTGAAGCAAAACTCTATTGGATCTAAATTCAAATGCAATCACCGGTTTCAGAGGTGGTCCGAAATTCAATTGGCCACACTGAAATCAAAATATAAATCCAATCCAGAATGAATGGAAAAAAACAGTTTTAAGTGTGTCTCCTGCCAGAAATTCGTTCTTTTCAAACAGACATCAAGCAGCAGAAGGGGATCCATGTCTAATAGAGGAAATATGACTGAGGACAAATAAGACAAGGAGCTTCAGTGGTTAAATCATGCAAGTGCAGGCCCTGGCTTAGCAAAACAGGATTCAAATTATGGAATTTAAGGGACCGAACGAATAACTATGTCAGTTGTGCAGCAGTGTTGAAGTCACAAATTATTTGTGAAAGCGCTTTTATTGCCTACCTCCACAGAACATAATTAGAAGTACACTTGTGAATAGTAGATGTGATGGCCAAATTGACTCTGACACAGAGTATCTTAAAAGGAGCTGAAGCATTTTCTATTCTTAGTGTATACACTTGGCTGTGGAGTGAATAATTGTCATTGAATACAACTGTCAGCATGGGTCATGACACATGGAGTGAGGAATGTGAAGGCAGCTTTATGCTCAAAGGATGCCCCACTTCAGCAACCAAACTGTCACGAGCAATTTGGCAATAGATTCTGTCTAGCGACACAAAGCTCAGACTAATAAAGCTTAGTGCTCTCACCTCAAACAACAATTTATGTAGTTAGAATAAAATACACAAAAAGATTTTGGTGGTGTTCATGACGTAAATTATTTACAGTTAATCCCTTTTAGTCCTGTTTTTCAAACAGTACTGAGGAAAAATAGGATGCTTAAATATAATGTTTCTGACAAGCAATGGTATGGTGGAGAAAAAAAGCACATAAACCTACAGTGGGCTAAATTGGGACACATTATACTTTTAATATGTTACTGTGCAATAGAAAATGTAGCTTAGGATTATGTGAATTGGGTAAAAAAGTAAAGGACAGACAACCATTTATTATAAAGAAAAAAAGAGCAATACACTTCATCAGTTCCAGCAACACTGACTCAGCCTCTTTTTACTTATCCCGTTGAGAGCAAAGAAGTCGACAGCTCTGAACACTCAAACAAGTAGCAAACACTTAGCAACGCAAGTGGACACATACAGCAAAGTGAAGCAGCAGTGCAGTAGAGGCCCTGCAGCTGTAACTCTATTCACTGTGAGAATATGAAGAATGCATTCTTCCTTCATTCTCCTGTGCAAGGCTTCAGTAAGCAAGAATGTCCACATATCAAGTGCTTATCAAGTCATGATGGACCGCTGGCTCACAGGGAAGCCTTTTAAGTCAAACACAATCTACCCCTGTCAAGCACCGGGATCTAAATTTGCAAGAAGAAGCGATCTCACTTCTCTGTGAATGGGTTGTTGTTTTGTACTACAGAAAAAGTTGGAGAAGGAAGTGATTCTTTGTTTCAGACTTATCAGGTAAACATCAGCCAATGTGGCATAAAAGGACCTTAAAATGAAGCATAGAAAGGCAGACACAAACACCAAGATTTATTATTCTGGACTCAAAACACAATAGATGTTCACCTGAGCTGCAGTCATGCTAAACCGCTGAGCCAGTTGAGTGGCAGTGGACACATTCATATTAGAGTTTAATGAAGCTATCTGTTCATGTCAGATAATAGCAGCTCAGCATCCAGGGCCATTGCTTCCAATTTACATTTCTCAACGAGCCGAGCCCAACACTCAAATTGAGCCGAGTGAGGGAATTTGAGAGCAGAAAATTAGACAGCTCTCATATCGCAGGAGTAAAAAGCCCCCTCCAGCTGCACTTGGCTGAAGAAATCAGTACCCACACATGCGCACAAATGCATGTACGTTCACAAATACATGCAAAGCACAACAAACACAAAGGACGCATCCTCAACTAAGAAGCAAGAAGAACTGAGATACTCTGAAACACAAAAAAACGCTATATACTGAGAGGTAGTCAAATGATGCCAACACATGAAATCCTCCAAAGGAAAGCGTTTGCAAGCACATGATGTAGTTGGACATGGACACGCACATCTACTCTATGCATTCATTTTTTGTAGAACCTGACCAAAACGTGCAGTTTTTCTCACACATGCGCATTCAAGCAAACACAAGTGCACACATCAACATTTGCTGACAGTCTTTTTACTCTCTCGCTCAATCTCTCTCTCTCTCTCTCTCTCTCTCACACACACACACACACACACACACACAGTCAGTTAGCAAGCTAGCGTCAGCCAAGCATATAGCCCCTGCCCCAACAGGGAGTGCCTCTAAACGGGAACTACGAGTATTAATAGCAAACTCAGCCAGCCTGTCTGGGAGGGAGCAAAACATCACAGAGGTAGAAACAGGTGAATCAATATATAAAGCAAACTAAGGTCACCATCAAACGCCCACACTCATAACCCTAGCCCCGAGGAATGGAAGACATCCTTTTTTCACTTGCTGGTGACCTATATCGCTTGGCATATTATGTGTTGAACACTGTAGCAAACAAAGCAAGAAAGGGTACTTTTTCTGATGCCAGTGTTACCATGAGTAACGGCTCAGATGAAAATAATAACTGTACAATACAAAATCTCATGAAATAGTTCTCCACTGCAGCCACATATTTCACAGCTGATGTTAGAGGGGAGAAAGAAGAGTCAGTCAGTCAGAGACTAAGGAGAGGGGCATGACCAAAGAATCAGCTTCCTCCATAATAGAATAGCATAGAACACATGTCCTTATCTATCAATATCTGCTATTTGACAGAGTGGATGATGCTTTGCAGCCTGGTTCCATGCATCTGAAGGTTGGCAGGCCGCAGTGCAGGCAAAGCAAGCGACTTGTGTCTGTGTTAAAGGGTGAAGTGTTCACCTCCCATTATGAATTATTCAAGAGCAGAGTCGCTCTGTCTGATGTTGCTGCTGCTTGCCCAGCCCCTCTGCTCCCATTTCTCTTTCTTTCTTTCTTTCTTTCTTTCTTTCTTTCTTTCTTTCTTTCTTTCTTTCTTTCTTTCTTTCTTTCTCATATAATTTACACAGACATAAAGGCATAGAGCACTCCTGCACACCATGACCACGTACTGTATATCTACACATGTAGTCTCCCTAAATACGGATTTTTTTCGCCTAACTCTGAAGATGAAACGTTAAAATGAGGATGACACCCTTCGGTCAGCATACACATATAAATATAGGCATTTAGAATACATGGGGACGGGAGTGAGGGGTATTTTGCGTCTGCGCACATTTCCATCCCCTCTGAAAAGTACCATCGCTCTGAGACGCACATCAGCCCCAGCGGGACTGCTGAGCCGGGCTCTCCGGGCCAAGCCTCCCTAACGCCGACTAAAAATACCAGAGGCCTCCGGACGTCCCGCAGCGAGCCAGCATTACACCACCTAGAAGGACATGCTGCACCACATCATAGAAACTAATGACTTTCGAAACTTTAGATATTTTTTTCTTCTAATTATGTGGAATTTAAACGATATCGGATAGCTAATGTCAGCACAAAGTCTCCTCAAAGGCTTCTCAAAGTGAAAATGAATCCTCTCCGCTGAAATCTATTACTGAGGCGTTTCTCTGTATTTCCTTAAACTTTCCCTAAAGTTTTACGGGATCATTAAGACCTAATGAAAACCACACAGTAAAATTAAATAAAAATGCTTGCTGAGGTGCGGTGCGGAGACGGAAAATTCAACGAAGTACAGACGCGAGGAAAACATCATAAGTTTGTCGTCATCCTTTTAAACTTGAGGTTTCTTTTCTACTGATGCTTTTTTTTCCTTTACTTGTCATAACGCACTTGATTCATTTCCTAATTTACTGATAGCTTATATAAACTACAGTAAGACGTCAGCGAAGTCACAGAAGATGCTTTTATGGCCATCGAGTTTTAAACGTACAAACTGCGCCCCATGTTCAAGTGGACTGTTTTATAATCTCTGCGCCAGGGTAGATTTTATCACCTTCAACTTATTGGCGTGAAATAAAAAATAAAGCCTGTAAAAGTGACGTTATGTTTCGGTCGTGTAAACAGTGACCTACAGTTCAACGTAAAAGATCATGAAAAAAGAGTGTCTTCGAATTCGTTACATTATGTTTATGAAAATCAGTATTTTCAAAATCGGTACAGCTTTCCAGCGTGTTTATTGTCTGCTTTATTTTTAAAGCAAAAGTTTATGATCTAAATAAAGATTAAGAAAGATCCAAGAAAGCCCTTTAAGTGCATATATACTGATTATACCTCTGATTTTCTTTTGTGTCACGGAAAAAAAATGTGTGTGGACCTCATTCTAAGGTTTGTAGTAAATTACTATGTTTTTCTACTTTGTTACTTGTAGAAATTAATGATCGATATGAGTTCTCTTTCATCGTGAGGACTGTCAAAGTTGACCAAAACAGACGTGTGTTTCCATCTGTTTAGCTTTTAACCCGAACCGGAGAAACAGCGCTTAAGTGATTCAAAACGTCTTTGTCGTCTTCATATTTGTGGTGTACAAGTCTATATGAATTTCTATACAATGTGTTGTATAGACGAGGCAGCTCGATACTGACACTCTCTGGCTGATTTATGACTCTGGAGGGCGAACGTAATTGCCTGATTTCTTCATTGTATTGACACTTTCCCTGTTCCAGCTAACATGCAAACTGTTTAGTTAGTTTATCTGTTTGTGTGTGTGTGTGTGTGTGTGTGTGTGTCTTCTCATCGTTTCTTTTCTCTCTGATATTCACTCGTATAAATTACACGTTTATCCTAAACTCTTAAATTATCCCCCGCCCCACTCACTCCGCGTTCTGTATCGTCTCACTTTCTCCCTTTCCTCCAAACGCACAATAAAATACTAACACACTCCTACCAGTGGAATTGTGTGTATTTTTTTTAGGGTCAATGTGTATTTGCTTATTTTTTTTACCATCGTGAGCCAAACTAAAACTTCACCAGTCTTATTTTTCAATCAAATGCTTATATGTGGATTTGCATTAGGCCTGGGTGGCTTTGACTCTTTTCTATTTTTTTTTTTTTTGCTTCACCACAGAACTGCACATTTTCCCGACCCATGCCTTCGTGTCAAACACCATAAATTAAATCGTATGCTCTCTTGCATTGCGTTAACAACTAAGGAGATATATTTCCCAGACACCAAATGCTGTGCGTAAAAAAGGGGGACAGTCTTTTTTTTTTTGCATCAAATGAATGGTTTACATTCCACAAACATTTTTCGTTAAGAAAACATTGATTTTAGGCTTGATGGCTTAAAAGAAATCACAAAACTTATAGGGTCAGAAGAAAATCCACTGAAATGTGACTGGCCTGATGAATTAGTTCATTTATTAAGTGCGCGACAAGTGAAACTTTTAGTTTGATAATCGTTGGATTATAAAACAGATCCTTTGGCGTGACCTACAAACTAACGTCCAAAACTTTCCAAACTTTTCCAACAACATCAGCCTTGATCTGGAAGTTTACACGGGGTGGGTTTGTCTCTGAACATTCAATTACTGTGGTGTAAACTGAAACATCTACAGTATACGGACGGATTCCATTACTTTCTCGCCATTAAGGTTTAAACTGTTGGGTATCCTAAACTGAGACCTTTGTGCTGATCATTCACATAAAGCACCATTTAGATGGCTATCGTGTTAATAGGTTCTATTCACATTTACAGACTCATTTTTCATTTTTTCTTTCGGACTTTTACCCAGAATAACTTTAAACATTATCCCTTACTTGATGTGACATAAACCACAGAGAACTGGACATTAAAAATAAACTCAATTACATTTTTTTTCTGTCTCTTGTGGAGTGCTAAGGGTTGGAGCTCATCCTCAGAGTGCATTTGCATTTACTGCCCCTGCTTAACACACACACATACACACACTTTGACCCGAACATGTTAAAGTTTTAAAGATGTCAGGATGTAAACCAATAATTTACAAAGTTCAAACCAAACCTCCCTCTGTTGTGTAAAGTTTTTTTTCCCTTTCTTTATTGTTTGTAGTTTAGTTTCATATGTTTGAATAAATGACTGTGCTGCTAGTGGACGTGTCTACCGTAGCCTTTTTCTGCCCCGGCTTCAAAATACTGCCACAAGCTTATATTCGCCTAGAAAGCGACCAAGACCTAAAGAGAGATAAAGTGCAACGTCTCTGTCGCTCATTTATCATGAAATCGGCTTTAAATGCAACTTTTAAAAAAGTCGTGAAACTGCAGATTTACATGATCACAAAGATAGACTTAATCTTTATTCGAGTCGAACCCATTAAAAAAGCAGCCACGTTTTTACGCACTATGCGAATATTCTCATATTCTATTTATTGCCTTAAAACTGAGTTAAGCTCACGGTTACCCAGTAACTGGGGCGTCTACCCCAAATGGATTCTTGGGTAAAACAGACAGACACGCACATCTCATATAAACACAAATATCGGAGTTTCTTTTCGTCCATTCGTCCCACAATCACGCGTCTTTGGGAGCTGTCTCGACATCACTTAGTTTATTCATCTCTATTTAAAAACTATTAAGTCATCTTAGCCAAATTATCGGAAATCGCGCTACCTTGTCTGGCTTGTTCGGATTTGGATTCAAGTTTACTCTCTGATTATTACTATCTGCTGGCGATCTGATCCAGTTTTATCGGTGATGTCCGGTGTCACCGTGATTCGCTCTGGATAGTCCTTTGATTTTTGAGACTATAATTTAGACAGTAAGCCCTCGACGAGCGCACAGCTCTGACCGCGATACGTGCCGTAGCGCACCATTCATACATAAACACAAGTGCGCACATACACACAAACACACATGTCCGCAGCCTGAGTTCCCTTACCTTCATTGGGGGGATAGAAGACGGGAAACGCGGGGATAACGCAGGACAACAAAAGAAGTAAAACGAAAAGGAGTGATCGCGGATTGCAATCCATGGCGGCGGATCAGAGACACATAACTCCATGAAGCCACTGACTAATCTGGGAACGTCTTCTCCCCACTCAGCTTTCTCACTCTCTCTTGCTCCGTCTCCCTCCGGTTGGAGGAGTTTTCCGCTGGGTCCTACAGAGTCTTACATACATCAAAACAGCGTTCAAGTTCATCACAGGTCATTTTAGAATTTCTACCACAGGCGTCTTTAAAAAAGAAAAAGAAAGAAAGAAAAAAGAATGACGAATTCAGCAGTTCAGCGTATTTTATCGTCTATTTCACCGAAATCTGTAACATGAATCAATTCGAATGGAGAGCAGGGGCTGAGATAAACGTAATGGGTTTATCTAGAAACAACAGTCTGCACTATGTTTTCTTTTACCAAATCTTTCCTTACACTTAAAGAGTGTTTATTCTCTCCCAAAATATCTGATCATAATGGATTACATTTGGCTCAGTTACTATTATGAATGAAAATGCAGTGTGAGCCCGTGTTTATTAAACAAAGCCACATAAGCACCATGAGAAACTTTATTTATTTATTAACTATATAAATAACATAAAGTCTGTGGTTAAAGGCCATACTTTAATTTATTTGTTCGTTTTGGTTTAAGCTTTGACTTTTAGTGACCTCTTGTTTTTAAACTGGAAACTGGGGCAGACAACAGTATGATGTTATGGTGTCAATCCTGCTTTGGCAAAAACTGTAAAGCACTGCAAAAGTGCAAAAGAACAGTGAGTCACACAGGATTATTAAATAAGGGTACAAACACAATTGTTTTGTCATATTATGCGGCTGTTTTGTAATATAACATTGACAAATTTATATTATATTTAAGCTTCTAGCTATGATTAACCTATAATTCATACTATATAAACATATAATTCTGAAGAACCAAAATACCTATTTGTTTATACTGTTTTCCATGTTGTAATACTCACCCACAGTAGGATGAAATTTTATTTATCTTTGTGCTGAAGGACATATGTTGTATGTGTATTTCGTTCTACTGTCTGCATTTTACTTTGAAGGCCATTAGGGGCCCCTGACACCACAATACTTGACGTATACTGAAAGGCTGGGGTGGCAGTGTAACGTCATGGCACTTGCTGAGACGCCAGCTGTTGTGGTGGGGGGTTGAAGGCTTGTGATGTATGGGAAAAGTTAAAGGACATAGCACACACAGAGAAACAATGCCGCTTCACTTGGATTTGAAATATCTGCTTGTGAATATAAATCATTTTATCAGTTTACTGATGAAATATCTTTTATCCTGTCATACATTCATCTTATATCAAATAAAAATAAATAAGGTTTTAGCCTCTATTGAAGGTTTAATTTACAAATAAGGCTGCTAAGGAATATAGTACCCAGTTGAAGTAATGATAATAATATGGAGTCACTGAATTAAACTAAACTTTAAAACAAACCACTGAACACACAGCTAAATGTGATGTCAACAAACCTACAGATTTCACAGCTTTAGAATAACATTTGCGCCATTAAATTATTGCATATATAACACAATCCTGCAAATCAAGGACAGCAGTTTTAATTTCGCCATCTGTCGAGATCAGTGAGTTATGTAGGATGTTAAACCATCCTTCGGTAAATCAGTTGTTAGTTTGCAGTATATTTAACCTAAATATTAGAAACAATAATAACTTAGCAGTCAGCTTAAAAAACCACCAGAGAAATTTATGAGCTTCAGGTTGTCAATGGATACAGTGAAGAATGATGCCAGGAGGTCTCTGACTGCATTATTAAGTGACTGTGGCATGTGGATTTACAGCAGGTTTTAGACATGCCAGCCTTTGTCATACATCACCTTCTACATCCCACTAATTCACTTATTACACACTGAAAGAGATTAATACAAGAGGCCCCACAGCTAGCAATCAATTCAAAGGATGGTCATTCTGGGCTCACAGTTTACAGGCTTTAGCTTCACAGCAGAATCTCCTTTTATTTTTTTCATTCTGCATGTTTGTAGAATATTAGATGAATTATACTCAAATCTGGAAAGGATTTTATTTCTTTTAGACACCAAAGTCACTGCTGCCACAAAAGAGCACAATTAAAAATGGCAAACTCCCATTAGAATGAAAAGAATGTGAACAAATTCAAGTTCTAAGTGACTAAGATTATAACTTGGCATTTAAAGGATCTTCATTCTGACAGTCAAACACAATTAGTAGTTATCGTTTTCATTTGGTCGTCTGAGAGGCACTGTCACTATGTTTTTAGTCAATAAACCTGCAAGTTAGTTCAGACTAATTGCTGGAAATCTGTTTCTGATTGTGGTGAATTGAAAGAATGCAATGGGTGCCTCCCATCTATCCACTCCAGCATCCCCCCCCCCTTCTCAATGAGCGCTTGTCCATCTTGAACTCTTGCCAGTGGAACAATCCAGTATGAGATGGAGGAAAATATTGATTTAAAGCCGCAATTGTAAGTCATCATGTGCTCTGACAAGGCTGTTTTAGCGTTCCAAACTCATAGAACAGATGTTTTTTAGAAGCAGCTTTGAAGCCTCCAAGACTTGGCCTTCTTATGCAGTAACATACATGCAAACAAACAAACAAACAGAAAAGCTGACTGTGATTATTGCTTGCTGTCAGTACTCTCTTCCTCCCTGTGGTTCTCAGACGGCACATTCCTCCATACGCACAGCGTACAGCAGGAGGAGAAGCCAGCAGGCTGCTGGCATGTAACACTATCCCCCCCACACCAAACATCATACCAATGGCTTTCTTACCATTGCCAGCACCACAACTTTTCACCCTTTCCCCCCCATCCTTTTATTTTCTTAGAAGGATTATTTACAATATTATACTCATGTGGACTAGAACACAACTAACATTTTTTATGCATCCATTAAAGAGAAATACTAATATTTGTTTTTAAAGTAACATTTGTTCGACAGTACCATGTGTCAGCTTGCTACCAGAAATTGAATGGAGGTGCAATATTTCTTTGAATGTACTGAAAACAACGTAGTATAGACAGGATTATTCCCCGTCTTGAATTTGCTGATGGTGTCAAATTGATTAAAAGTTGATTAAAGGGAGTCGAAGCATCTGATTACAAAAACCTTCGTGTTTTTCACAGATGCAACCAATTCCCCGTGAACGTCTGTGATCTAAGATCAAGGAAAGGAAATCTTTATGCTGGGAAAAGACGTTAATTACAGCATCACACATGGAGCATTCACTCTTATCGTATGAAGAATGTGTTCAGTTGAGTGTGTCTAACTACACAACTAAACAAAAACCCAACTGCCCCTCCATTTCCTGGATTTGCACCAATGAATAATTGGGTTATGGTTCATGTGGTAAATCCCCCCACTCTTACCCTTAGAGAGAGATGGCTCTGATAAGTCTGAATGACCAGCCATGACAGAGTGAAGCAGAGCAAGGCGTCTTTCCACATCCACTCATGATCATGTCCTCTACTGTCACACTTTAGTGGGTGGGGGTGACAAGGCCAAATTTATAAATCATGTTGGGGCAGATTTTTCAGTTGTTTTGTGAGTTTGTTTTGATATAAATAGGAAAAAGACTGGTTGTTAAATGTGACTATTGTTCTCTGTTAACACTGTCAATAAACAGTTCCCATCAACAAAACCTCAAACTATATGGAGCTCTTGCAGAAATCGGCATGCTCTTCAGTTTATCATTAATTTCCTATGTTTTCCTACATGACTCTTGACTGGCTTGTTTCTGCTTTGGTGCAAGTATCGGTTAAATCTGTGTCCACTCATGTAGCACAAAACCAGTGTTAGACAAAAAGTCTTTAACTAAAATCAAAGGACCAATACTGCAGTGCAACGCTATGTTGCTCTATTCAAAGTATTGCTTAAGACATATAAACAATTTCCAGCCCAATCTTGTAAAATTGCTGCAAGCGAATGCTTTGGACTGTCCAGGGGATGTTCCTGGTTTGAGATCAGTTACAGAATGATGCCAAAAAAAAAAAATCAGAAAGAAGACAGAAAGAACTGGTGTGTTTAACCCTCTGAAGCACTTATGCATTTTTTTAATCCCATATAAAGTAAACATGTGCAAAAGTTTCCTTCCTTTCTGTCTTTCCTTCGGTATTTTGAGACATGACATTTCAATTACCTTTTATTGAGACAAGGAATTTCTGCTAGTTTTTAACTTTTTAAATTAAAAAAAACAGTTACTTGTAAATGAAACCGTGTGGAAATGGTTTATTTTTATTTCCCGCCTCTCTCTGTCTTTCCTCTTCTTTCTCACCTCTTTTCTCTGACTACTTAGCCAAAGTGGGTATTGTTGGTCAAACCTGTTCCCTACTTTTTGTTTTCTTTTTTTTCACTTATGATTACATTTGGTTGCAACATAATTGCTGGCTGGTTAACCTTGTTATGTGAATGAATGCATTGGCATGGTTTATGTTATCAGCAGGGGGTGATAAGGAGTGGATGTCAGGTGTGCACAAGTTGCACAACTCTCACCAAACAAGGAAACCTGGGAGTTCCCTCAGTGGTTAGATTTGCAAGACAAAAAACACTTCATGTTTAAGAAAATAAATGTAATCTTAAATATCAAATAAATAAGACATGCCTTGGGCCAATATAAACATCTTTCTCACAGCTTAACCAAGCCGAAAGATGACAAAAGATTTCAAATATATTCCGTTTTTCTTAAGTTGCTACAAATGTAAAAAGAGATATTGTCAATGAATATATTACTGATGCATATGTGTGGCTTTATGAAAATGTTAGTTAAAGGAATTTTGTTATTAGATTCATTAAAAAAGTAATTGGTTTTCCTCAAAATAATTTGCTGATGCAATTAAGTTTTATACAGACGTAAACTGTCAGAGAGCGGCTTGTGTTGCTGTTGCGTACAGACCATTTCAAACTAATTAACTAGCAAAATGACAAACACATAACTTCCCACATGCCTGAGGATTCTCCCTTGGGAAAGCAAATCCGTCATGAATTTGCTACAGCTAACAGCTTTACTCATGTATGTCTACCGTATACGTTAGCAACAAGGAACACAGTGACATACATGTGGATACTTTTTTCCTCTAAAAGAATGTACACAAAAACTCAGTCCCACCTGGCAGCATATTTAGCTAAAGAATTGCTCGAAACTAAACAGTCTGACATAAGGGTTTATTTACTGTAGGACAACTAAACAAGGCTAGACCATAAGAGCCGGTAATTAGAGAGCGAGGAAACAACATGGTCTCCTTGATGGCATTGAGGTTTTGTCACGAGGAGACACAAAAATCCAAACATGCTGACAGAAACTTTCTTTCTGAAACTCAGAAAGAAAGTTTCCTCTCTCTCCTTTTACTTTTTACTTTCTGCTCCCTCTCTCACACACACATGCATATGCACACACACGCACGGCCTCGACTGTGTTTTGGAGACATTCAAGGAGTTGGCTGTAAATGTTTAAAACTGCCCCGATGATACATGTACTTGAAATTTAATGAATATGAATCCACAACTAATCCAATTATATTTACTTCTGCACTCCTTTATGATTTTATAATACGCAAAATAAATAAATATGTAAAATAATGATCATATGCATGCTATCTCCAACTCAACTCAAACTGAAAAGCTGTTTTGGCTTCATATGTGAAAAATCTATTGTTTCCACAGGCGAAAAAAAGAAAAGAAAACCCTCCTGTGAAGCACTTGATCACTAATTTTACTGTAATAATAAACTCATTTCATGGTGTTGCAACATAAGAGTTCAGGCCAAATACTGCTTGAGATAATTAGCTCAAGTGAATGAAAGGGTTGTGTTTTGTGGGCTAGGCGGAGACGGCTCTGTCCTGATACAATAATGTGTTCATATTAGAACCAGTTTTATTCAACCTTTGAAGGACAGCGTCCTTACTCCCATCTCACTCCCTATAGCGTTCCTTCTGCCAGTATTGTCTTGGATACCAATCCTCCTCCATCTGCTAGGATTAAACTTCTGCACACCCCAACACACATGCCTCCCACCCCCCCAAGACAGGTTTTATAACTATGCCAAATGAGACCTGGACGGCAGTGCACTCCACTTCCTAAACAAATCCACTCTTTTTAAAATTCTTTACTTGAAAAGTTTAGCATTTTGCATCTCTGGTATTTAGTTTTAATAAACAATAACTATTTAGAAGGAATCAGTAATAAAAGTCTGTATTTCCACTGATTATTCTTTCAGAGTGTAGTTAGATTGCATTTTAAATCTCAGTGTAAAAATGTTCAATGTGAAGGTCTAACCAACATAATGTTATCGAATGAATAATTGTAATCACGCCTGTGTAGTCTGTGTGATTTCTAATGGTTTCACTCTGAGAGCAGCATACTTCAGTGAGAAGACAGCTCAAAGAAGGCTTGTTGCTGCACTGTTGCAGAGACACTTAACTAAAATATTCAGGAGAAAAGCACCTTAATTATACAGATGATAGAGTACAGGCCCTGAAGTTGTGCGCGTGAGTGTGTATCAACATTGCACAGCTTCCATAATAGCTGCTAATTGGCTAATGGCTCTACAGACTTGTCACTTTCATTGGTGCATCTTTGTTGCTGTTGTTGTCTAGACCAGTGGTTCCCAAACGTTTTTTTAGGCCCCCCTTTGTTTTACAAGAAAAATTTCCCCCCACCCCCCCCAGCGCACGTACAAACACATCCTCCAACCACACACACCCATATTTTGCTCCATTGCGGTTTATTTCACACCTCAAACAGTAAACAATTAAGCAAATACAAGTAATCTGCAATAAATTACAGGTAGTAAGAAAATAAACTACTAACTCTTTTACGCTACGTCCGCACCTACACGGGTAATTTTGAAAATGCAGCTGTTTCGTCCACACGTAAACGGTATTTCAAATCACCAAAAACTGAGATTTTTTAAAACTCCTTTTTTGCCTTTAGGTGTGGACGAGGAATACAGAGTTCGTCACGCAACGTCAAAGGTATGTGCCTTTTTCACGTCACACTGTGCGCCACGTTATTGTTTACATGAGATGAACTGCAGAATGGCAGATAGTCAGATTAACAGTATTTTGTCTCTATCTTCAGGTTTTACATGCTTACATAAACATGGGCAGTTACTGTCCCTCCATTTAGAAAGGCAGAGGCATCACGATGTAATTACTTTAGGTGCAATTGTTTTTTTTCCCTGTGTAATAATATTCAACATTGCTATCAATACATTTTTCAAAAAATGCCTCTCTGTGCAAAATGGGTTTAAAAACATAAACAGCTGTGGGATACTGTTTGTCTGTGATTTGAACCGGAGGAACAAATCATGGCAGGGTCAGCCTGATATTATTTGTATCCCGCTGTAACTTTACTGTGTAAAGAGCTAACATCTCCAAAATGTCAGGAGTAGTTAGTCATTACAAGTGTTTGTGAACTAAAAATCAAGAATGTGGGATACTTTTTGCCCGTGATTTGGAGAGCCCAGCGTGTGCTCCCGACCAAGGGAAAACCAATTATGCAGAAGAGACCTACCTTGGCACTTGTGCAGGTGAAACCAAAGGGAAAATATGCTTCACCATATTTTCTAGTCTTTGGCTTAGAATGAAGTTGGTTTGGAAACATATTCAACTATGCTTCATCTCCTGCTTTGCGTTTGTGTGAGCGCCCCGTGCTAGCAGTGTCCAAGCCTTGTTTTTTTGTTTTTTTCCCTTTTCATACCGCGCCCCCTGCAATGGCTAGGGGGAGCGGGCCCCACACTTTGGGAAGGTCTGGTCTAGACTGTTGCTGCACTTTTTATTTTTAATACTCAAACATGCGTGTATGTATATATAAATGCAAAGGCACAAAGTGTCTCTGAATATTTGCACACCACAAACATGTAAAAGACACAGTGATCCACAGTTAAAGTAAACATTTCACATCAGTAAAAACAAAGATGGGTGAATCGTGCAAGTCTATTGGTTTTAAGTCTTGTGAAGATACACAGATGCACACACACACACACGTGTTGCTTGAATCCTGCCAAAGCTACAAAATGAGGTGTTCCTTTCTAATTAATCATGGCTGCTTATAAGGTTACCTGAACAACAGTTCAAGCTGTTGAGCCAAAAAGCAAGACAGCTGGAGCACTGAGTGACACTGAACAGTGTCACGTGAGTCCTAATTACATCACATTAATATGATTATTTCAGCACTTATTCATCAAATTACACTCTTGCAGACTGAACATTTACACTGAAGGTTGATTTAGGCGTGTAAAGAAAATGAACAGGGGTCTGACACAGAAGAAAGTGCTGCAGATACAGAATGGCATCAAAATTAATGTCCCCTTTGACAGATGATGCAAAACAAGTCCTAGCCAAAGCTAAAACAGAACCGAATGTAAAGTGAAAATCCTAATAATAACACCTTTTTCCAAGGCCGTAGACCTAAACTACCCTAGTTTCTGTCATCTGCTTCTAGTCTTGCCTGTGGAGCTGTAACAATTTGGCACGCCTGGTGAAAACCAAGCCTATGGGTGTGGTGCACAGCTACAAATTTAATCCCAACTGCGTTACTAAGACCCTGTGTTGAAACATTATGAATGTCCGGGCTAAGTTCTTACTCGAGGTCTCACGGGAATGTTGTTTTGTTTGTGGCAACACTCTTGAGTGTGCTACTATGCATAAAATGCAAATTACAAGCCCACTGGAAACCCAGCTAGACATTTCGTACAATATAGTTATTCATTAGTCAAACTTCTTAACCACAATATATTTCACTTTAACAGTGAATCAGTATGTATGGTATTTCACAGAAGCAAAGATAAACTTTTCTTATCATCTAACAACTTTAACAAGCTATGAGATTTAATACTGCCTTTGGCTACGCTGTTGACCGAAAAAGTGCAAAACCTCCACCTTTTACATACTGGATGGGGCTTTGAATGCAGCTATAAACACACATTTACAGGGCAGTTATGGATCATTAAAAGCTTTATAGAAACTGCAGTTGTTCATGCGTAAGCAAGCAAAACTCTGCCACAGAACTCAAAAGTAAAACGTTTGAGGGAAAGTGATGCTGAGCTGCTGATGTGAGCAAGTGAATAATTGGTGTGCTTCTCGGACTGGGGGTGATTGTGTTTGTTCGGTTGAAAATAATCACCTCAACTCATAATAAGAGGTTGTCACATCCATGATTACACATTGCTGACTCATCAAATTAAGTTGCACACTCAGATAAAAACAGCCATGTATGATTATTAACACATCGTATTGCTTTCCCACAGCAAGTGAGTTGAATGTTTTCATGCTTTTCTAGCTATACAATAACACTTCTAAGATATTAAGTACAACCAGTTCAATGTGCCTGCACTAAGAATTCCTAAGCTTAAGCTCTTGAAAACAAAGCCTAATCAGTGTATTTTCTTTTCTCGAAATTTGAACCAATTTGTTTGCCAGATTTGTGTTTTGAAGAAATAAATGATCTGCCAAAGGTTCTGACACATGAAAGCATTTAGGAATTATTGAAAGCTACAGTAAAGTATAGGCAAAGGCTCTTAGCTTTGCTGATCATAACCGAGCCTGTTCCCGTAAAACCCACATGGCACTTCATCATGGAACAGGTATGCTGGCAAGCATTAGTGTATTATTTGTCAGCACAGTCAAAGTATGTATGTCCTCTGGAAACACATGGTTACCATCAGCACAACTCAAGCCACAAAACCACAGTGTTAGTCTAATCTCTAAATACCGTGTGTAATGGACTCTGTGTCATTATGCTCCTTTGCTTTATGACACACACGAAACAGCGCAATGTATTTGTAGCACATTTAACCAGAGAACTGAGTGGGAAAACCTTCATCAGTCATCAGTCGTGACTCTTTCATGTAAAACGTGTCTGATGCTCTTCCTGTCTTGTTTAAGTCGTTTTGAAATGATTCTGGGCTTTTGCTAACAAGCACACTCAGTGGCTGAATACGAGTTTGAGCAAATCTTTGTGATTTAGCGTCTGGTTTCTGGCCTGGCTTGAGGTGTGGCCTGACTGTCTTTAGCCTACACCGCTTCTCTGACTAAGTGTCTCCGGCTCATCTTTTCCTCTACAAAGAAAAAACTGAGATTACATCAATTTGCCTGGATTAGAGTATTTTGCAGGACATTGCTTCAAGATAGCTTCAAGCTAAACCACTGAAGGAATCCATGTATGGACTTTGGAGAACTTCAACTTGCCTCTCTTGTCTTGTTCGCCTCTCTTCTGCATCATATCTATGTGTGTGTGTAAGAGTGAGCGTGTGCGCGTTCACCTCATGTGAGAGAGTGCGGGAAGTATTGAGAAGACAACAAACCAGAAAATTACCCTGCGCAGCCAGCTGTTTCTGAATCTCATCATAGGAATTTATCAACACGCATATTTCTGGCTCCAACCTCCTACAGTGCTACAAATATTTCTGTGAAAAGAATAATCATACAACTTTCTCTCTCCTTCTTGAGAGCTAGCTGCTTATCATGGGTATTTTGAGTTTTTCATTTCATTCGGATGAATGCATAAATGAATTATTCTTGCATATCTGAAATTCTAGAGAGGAGAGGGTGTTTGATCCATTCTAATATATGGATGATTGCAATACACTGTGATTCAAATTATGAAACATGTACTCATCCTCAAAAACACAGTATACAGTCCAACTGGCAGCTGAAATGCTCCTAATTGCAAAGCAAAAACAAACATGAAAAATGAAGCAACTGTGCCCAATTAGGAGATATTTTTTGCTTTGCATTCTATGGTTCTATGGATGATTAGATGCCTGTATAGGTAAGCAGTTAGAAAGGAGTGCTTTTGAAATGCGAATAGTCAGGTCAGAAGTGAGGATCCAAAATTTGGAGTTGTGCTATACCATGATGTATTCTTGGCATGTTAATTATGCTCAATTGTTAATTGAAATGTGAGGAGTTAATTGTGTTGTAACATACTTGTTTTCTCTTGTCCAAATGTCTTACTGAACATGCACAGGGATAGGAAACCGACAATGACTAAAGGTGGTTTCCGTTGGAAGACAGCTTTCCACTCCTCTTCTTCTTTGAAAAAATATCACAAGTGATTAGTTTAGTGACTTAAAATTTTAGAATTTGATCCCTTTTTGTGATGGTCAAAACCAAGCACTACTGGTGTCCACAGTAAATTAAATTACATAAAATTAAGAACAACTTCAGTGTAAAAGGTATTTGGATCTTTGCTGCGTACACCTATGATCAATAAACTTCTACTGATGTAGCGCTTTAAGAAGTCTAAGCACTTTTTTAGCACAAGCCTCATTTACACACACATTCATACACCCACCTTTCTATGCCCAAGCCATTTTTTTAACTCAACACTTACACATTCAAACTCCAATGGATACATTAGGGGCAACTTTGGATTCAATATCTTGCCCAAGGACACTTTAGCAAGTGGACTAGGCAACCTCCTGAGCCACAACTGCCCAGTATTTGCCCAGTAAAAAATAATCAATTATGAATATATAAAAAACACTCTGACAGCTTTCCACAGATTTCAATATGGTGACTAAAATCTTGATGGGTTTTTTTTATGCAACACAAAAATAATATAAAGAACTATTTGTGCCATTAAAACGTGACAACACTGACCATTTGTGTGTGGTTGCTGGAGGTTGCTGTCACCTTATAAAGAATGATGGAATCAGTTGCAAAGAGGCGCTACATCAAAAACCTTCTCATGATTGCTTTATTTGTGACCAAATGCATCTCTTTGCAACTAGTTTCATGCTAATGACTCCTAGCACTCACCAACTTTTCACGGGCTAGACGCTTTTCCCTAGGTGCTAATGATTGCCATTGGTCACTATGCCTGTGTGAATGGGGCTTTAGTAGTTGATTTCATAGTGACTGCCAGCAACCTCTCAAAAGTGCACAGACATTCCTGGTTGTCAGTTGGTTGCAGATAGGTCACTAGGCCTGTGTGACTGAGGCCACATTCAGAACTAGTGAGGTAATGTTTGTTAGGCTTGTTGTAGGCTTGAAATTCAGTGGCTACAGTTAATTAGCTTACCTCCAAATCAGTGCACAGGTTAGATGTTTAGATTTGGTAAGAGGTTATATAAACATTAGTGGGTAAATAAACCTTACTTAAATATGGATAAAAATTCAGCCTCAGCATTAAATGATTCAAATCAGATTTATTAAGGCCTGTGTTTAAGTCTTATGTGCTCAGTACACACACATAAATCTACTTTGTCAAAGTAATTTAAGTAATTGTACTTCCAACTTTTGCTTCCAATTTTGCTTGACAAGCAGCAAGTCTTTATGGACTTGGCCCAATAATCATAGCACTATTCCCATCACACAAATTATTTGCACACTTTTCCCATGTGAAAATTGTGCAAGCACCTTCCTTGTGTATAGCATACCTAGTTTGCTTAAGTGAACATACTGTAAAAATCCTGTTATAATCCCAAAGGGCAACATTGCATCACTGTTGGTTCAGAGGGTAACAACAGAGAAGGGCAAGCACTAAAACAAAAACATGCAGAATGCTGAATGTATCTCGTGTCAGTGTCAGGACACAGTGCACTGAATTTGCATGATGTCTCTGGCTTGCGTGTATACACAAGCTAATATACACACACATGCATGTTAGACAGACTTAAGCGTTGTGACACAGGCCCAGTGGCACAATTTCTCTGACACACAAGCTTTGCATCATGGCATCCATTACTTTGCTTCCAAATGACTATTTTCTTGTAACTTCTCAGCAGACCTGCTGTCATTAATTGGGGCTGGCCTTAAGCCAAATGTGCTCTTTTCTTTCGCAATCTGTGCAACAATGCACACGACTATTGGTGCCTTTCTTTAGTCATTATCTCAGGTCAGTGGAGTGTCTAACAAGGGATGGCATTAACACATAAAACAATGTTTCGCTAATTTCAAATGAGTTGACATGCCAACAAAGATGTTGTTTTACAAAGTTACAACTGCTCTGACAAGATTTTTTTATTTAAACTTAAGATAGTCCTCTGATTGCTATCAGCTGGACTAATAGACTAATAGTGTATGAGATACATTCTTACAGGGAGATGTCATGTGTGAGAGGCACTTACCAGGGTTTGTTTATAACTGAAAGGTTTACAATCCAAACACCTTGATTTTTGGCAAAAAGAAATAGGATTCACACAATAAAAGGAAACCATAAAAGTAGGTCTGCTATTCAAAAATGTGTTACTTACCATATAAATATAATATAAAATCCGTTATAAAATGTGAACGCTACAACAACTGAAAACATTGTTGTACATGGAACACAGTGTGCTTATTCTAACAAAGTCAAAAGATTTGAATACCATTATAGCATAATCAAAACATTAGTAACCAGTTTTGAGCTTTGGAGGCTGTGATGATCACAACTTTAGATGGGCCTGCAGTAAGAGAAGAGAGAAAAGAAGGACATAAAGAGAAAAAGACTAGATGCACACTATGGGAGAGAGAAGAAAATGCAGTAATGGCATGCAATAGTGGCATATAAATGCATGGCGAGTGAAAAATGGGGCGGTCCTTACTGTATCATGGGAAGTCCCACAGCAGCCTGAAGCTAGGGATGATTCAAGGTCAACTGATTGAGTGCTAGCGCTGTTATAAACCTAATCTTAAAAGTTGAGAGGATGTCTGTCCAAACTGGGAGCAGCACTTTTAATGTTGGAAGAAGAATTTAAATTTAAATTCTTGAATTAATAAGGAGTGATTGAAGAATTCCCAGTATGAGAGAAATATAATTTCTCCTTCCAGTTCCCTCTACTACTTTCACCATGTCTTTTCAGGAAGATTTTAGAATTGCGTGTTAATACAGAATTACAATTGTCTAGCCTAAAAGTAACAAATGTTTGAGCTAGGTTTTCAGCATCACTCTGAGTCAAGATGTTTCTGCTAAATAGTCTTGGGTCAGAGCACAGCTACCTTCAAATTTAGCTTCAACTAGCCCTCTCATGCACAACACTGGTGAGAGACTGGTGGAGTTTGGTAGTGATGTTGGCTTGGGCTTTCTACAGAGGATTGATTCAATGTGATTAGAGGTGCCATGCTGTCTGCCAGAGTACTCAGGCACCACTTAGATTCTGCTCAATTTGCCAACCCAGTGTTATACTTCCACTGTCCTCCCATCCTTTATTTCCTCCCATCCATTGGAGAGTATGCCAGGGCCAGAACCACACGGGCAGTTTCACAGAGAACAGCATTGTAATTGCACTGAGCGAAAAAAAAAAAAAGTCCTCAGTTGACCTGTTTGGTTAAACGAAGAAGGGTAATACCATCCCCTTTTTCCACACATGGTTTGTCCTGTCTTTCTTCACTTCCTTCCCTCACTGCCTCCTATCCTTCAAAGTCAAGGCCATTCCAAGCCTTGCCAAGTTGAAGAATTCAGCTGCACGTCAGAGATCTCACTTTAATACACTACTGCTGCATTTTATTTTATTTTTCTGCCAGCCTCCCACCTCACCATTCCTCAGGCTTTCATGGAAAATCACACCCTTTGTTTTGCCAAAAGTTGCATCCTAACACCCCATCCCTCCTTCTTTCAAGGTATTGAGTGGGAGCCGAGAACTTCAAGAAGGATTATTTTGCTTCTTAACAAAGTAATAAATCATACTGTGGGCCATCCAAGGAAGGGCATTGCCATTTTTCCCATTCCAAAATAACAGCAATCAGGGCAGCCAGAGTGTTGCCTGTTCAAGGATAAACAGCCACAGAGTTACTCTGATATCTTCTTCGGGTTTCACACAAATATCGGATCAATCCAAGTAAACTTGAAGTTCTGAAAAAAATATGCTTGAATATGTTAGTTAGATTTTTTAGTTTCAGCAGGACTAATTTTCAGTGCCTATATTGATCACCACTATAGTAACAATTATATTAGTAAATGTCTAACAAGTTTATAGACACATTTTTTAATCAATTCCTGTTTAGCTCATCAGATGACAGTCACTGTAATACCAATCAATGACAGCCTCTTGGATATAGCTGGCTGGTATTTAGCTTAACATATGGAAAAACTGACATGCTGGCTGAAATCTTGCAAGCTCAAACATATGCAGGCATACTGCCAGAACAGTGGGCCAAAATTTAGACATCTTTCCACTAAGAACACGCAGACTCCCACCTTCACCCCTCATAGCCATTTATGTTCTGTTTGTTTCTCTCTGATCACCTATAGATTTACACCAGACCACCAGCGCGGTTACAAACCAAGCATATACACAGACATGCACAGACAGATTCACACACGAAATATAACCAGAATCTCTGCTGCTGGGAGGCAGCCGAGATTACTGAATCTCAGGAAAGGAAGTGCTGTGATTGATGTCTAAACACCGAGGAACAAATGAAACCAATCAGAACTAATCAGGACTGGCAGCTCTATACAGCGGAAGCAAACATAAGGAATATGTCCACAGGTTGACAAGGATGCAGCTACATCCTCTGATTACAATACCAGCGTGCCGTACTTTGTACAGTTTGCTTCAGCGTGAGTCTCACTTCAGTGTACAAATGTTTACTTTGAGCAGCGGATGATGAACAATGACTTTCGTGGGAAATGCTGCAAATAAACATTGTTTTACTGACAGTTACTTGCAACATTCAAGAGGTGTTTTGGTCAGAGACGGTGCAGAAGTAAACAGACCGATCCACATTCGTCCTCACATTGCAAAGCTATAGGGAGGCAGATTAAAACTGTAGAATGTGAACTGCCATTTGATGCTTTTAACTCCAGACTGTTAAATTATAAATGTGAACGATGGTCTGTACATCATATTGTTTATTATGATAAGACCTTGGGATAAGCAATTAAAAAGGAAGTAGTATGATAATGGTTGCAGTACAGCACTGTCGATGTATGCTAACATCCTTGAAAGTCTTACAGTTATGAGCACTGTTTTTACAATATATTTAGAATTGTTACTTGAATCGTGTAGAGGCCTTCTCTAACTCAGTGTTATGCTGTCCTGCACAACTTCACCGTTTTGGTTTTTCACTTCTTTTAGAGTGTCCTTTATAGATAAAACAAGCACCTGTTGAAAAACAAAATAAAATAAACTGCTCCCATAAACCATAGCATATACTAACATAAATGAAAACATTATTCCACAGGTGCTTTGTAAGCAGATGTTAAATCAATTTCACAACTATCCCTAAACTGGCTTACCATATTTTTTTTTTTTTTTGAATAACAAAAAAACAGCTATTTAGTTTTATAACTCGTGCATTCACTGATGCTGTTGGGATATAGGGATTCATGAAATTCATTTCAAAAACATAAAAGGTATTAAAAGATACCTGATATTGTTTTCACTGTACGCAACATGAAATAACATATGGAAAGCATTCATACATCGGAAAATCACTTTGCATGTTATCGCATTGCATTACATATTTTGTGTGAAGTTACACCAATATGTAAAGTGACACAAGGCTTGACCCTTACTTTATCTGTAACCTGCTTACATTTAATTCAACATAATAAAATAATAGGCAGATGGTTAAAAGTGTATGTATGACTCCATCACTAAAAAAGAAAGAATTTCCTACTTTTGGTCAGGAAGGGGTTTTAGCCACTTTATTGGTGCACAAAAAGGAACATCTGGGGGGCTGTATATTGGCTTCAAAGCTCAGAAATGTATGAAATCAACAAATAATGGATAAACGACGAGAAAGAAATTTTCAATAAAACAGGGTGGGTATCTTTTAATGGTTCCAAAGAAATGAACAGAATACAGTAATTGAGTGTTGCCAGAATTGCAGTCACAAAACTGCAGAAATCATTTGATTTTAATTAGAAACAGGGGATTGGAGCCATATTAATGACTTTGACTTTGAATGACTTTCTCCAGTCTGAAGGTTATTCATGAATCCTTCATTGTTATTATTGTTCTGCATGTTGATGACAGATGTCTCTCGTGTCAGCCAGTTACTGGCATTGCAAACTGCCTGTAATAAAATGTAGTAACAGTAACTGTACCATTGACCACGTGTCTGTGGTGAACTTACTCACCCCTCACAGCAAACACAGATATATAAACACATTAGCACATAACGGTGGTGCAGTTATTCATTCTTAATAAAAAGAACCTTGTTTACTTAAGCAACCGCTACAAGTAATGAAGTTAAACTCTACATATAAGGCATAAAGTGCACGAAAAAGCACAAATCACTTCAAGGGAGACACAAACATGACTTTTACGACGAGATGCTATTTTTGGGGAGGGTTTACAATTATTATGGCTTTATCTTGGACCTCAGGAGGAAAAAATTTGGAAGAAAGCCACGTCTTACTGCCGCATGCAAGTTTAAATGAGGAGTAACCCATCAACTCACCTGAGTTTTCAGACAATATCAGCTATTCAGCTGTCTTATGTCTTAAATATTAGTAGAGTTACAGTGTTTTGTTCTGCTCACTCTACTTCCAAACATACAAAAAACATATTTAATATTAAATTTAATTAAATATTAAATTATTATTACTATTACATTTATATTAAAATAATGAAAATATTAACATGAAATGTAAACCTTTAAATTGCATTTTGTTTTACCCCAAATTGTTCAAATTTCCAAGATGGGAACACATGGCTCATAGCTTTACATGTTTGAAGAAATAGTTAAACCAAAAAAAAAAGTCACCAACTCAATCAAAGCATAACCTTATCAATCAAACATGTTTGGATTCTGTTATGGCTTAGACATTTACTGCTGGCAGTGGAACTGTAACTGGCATTTATGGCTATTTACATGAATAGTCTATGTGCTCAAATGCAGATAAATGCATCAAAACATATTTGTGCTGTAGACATTTCACCAGGCAGCAGTTCAAAGGCATACAGTGCTTAAAAAAAAAATTATTAGACCACCGCCCAATGTAAGGGGTGCAAGCCTAAAATAACACAAACTTATTAAATGGTGTGCTTGATTAATTTCTGACATTTCCAGTGTGCTGGCTCAAATCGTGAAAAATGTGATTTCTGTTTAGTGAATTCAATAATTAAAAGTTTTGAAAGAAAATTGTCTTCTTGTTTTTATGACAGGTGATCTTATAACTTTCTTTAGCACTGTACATCAGTAAAAAAAAAAAAAAAATACCTGCAATGCAATCAAAGTACTTTTCAGACTGATGAGTTGGAATCTGGTTGAGTAAATCATGTGATCTCAAACCAAAGAGGCGAAAAATGTTTCTTGTTCCTATATATTACAAGAATTCGATTACCTATTATACATTTTAAAGCCTTATAAAATCCGTCCCAACCTATATTTTATTCTCTAAATTGTATTCTAAAGTGAAATTATAAGTAGTGAGAGTATTTGCTTGTATAAGCCAAGTTTCGTAGGCCTCATTCCTACTTTTGTGTTGTGATGTCCTGTTTGTGCTCATTAGTATTCTTGTTGCTTACCCCTCTCAATAGCCCATTAGATTTTATGCTGGAAGAGCACCCACCATATTATAATGCTGGTACTGTATCCAGTTAGCTGACTCTACATAATTTGGCAGTTGTTAGTACACGGATCATGCAACGTTGTCTACACAACATGGCCGAAGCACAGCAACAATGCTGTGTGAGGAAAGAAACAATGACTCATGTCACCCAGTAACAGCCTTAGGCCATGTTTTAAGCAGACTTTGGTGTGTGCATCAAAGGCATATGCCCGGTGCAACTTCATTATTGCAGATTTTTATGTTATTATCTTTGTACTTATTTCAAGAAATAATTAACTGAAAAAGCTAAAACCTCTTAGACTCGATAAATATCACAATAAGAATCATATGGACAAACATTTTCTGCAGATATAAAGTAGTGGATAAACAATGACTGAGGTGTTTATATTTATTTTTCTTTCTTTTTCTTTGATCACTTTTCAAAAAATCAAAAGCAGTGCTGTGATTTCTTGACCTTAGGTTGTATTTTACAATTGTACCTTCTCACACAGCCAGTCAAATCTACTCTAAAAGGATCAATATTTGTAAAACTTTAAAACCTAACCGGCTAGTCTTCGCTTCAGCTAAAGTCATTAAGGCCACATGCCATCAGTGAACCACCTTGGAAAGGAGTACATCCTGTTTTCCAGACAATCACAGTATTGAGTTGTTCTCCCAACAGGCCTTTCCTCTGCTCCAGACACGTTAAGTCATTACACAGCGTGAGGACGATGAAGTCTCCCCTGGAGGTGGTGAAGAAGTAAATTGGAACTGAAGTGAGGGGTTCTGTGTCCACGGTGCAGAGCAGGGTCCGGAGAAACCCTGGGGTCTTCGGGCCCTTCGTTAGCAGACTGGCCTACATGTTTTCATTTGCTGGCAGACTGCAGGAGGTCAATTGCTGCTAAATTACAAGCTTTGGCTGGGAAAACAGCATGCAGATAATTAGTTCACTCTGCCTGTCCACACGATTAGGTTTTCTGAAAAACATTCTAAGAGATGATTCAGGGCTCCAGTGCTGCAATTAGACCTACATTAGTCCAGCTTTCGTGCCTGCATGTGGATCTGTTGCTGAGGGGCAAGTGGGAAGCATGAGAGAAGAACACTGCTCAGTGTTTAACACATAAAAGCATCTCTTGTGTCTGATGCAGCTGCAAATATGAGAACCTGTGTTGGCTGAATTTTGTGGAAATTACATGTATTTTTGACAGTTCAAACATATACTACTGAATATGGTAAATAACATGTTGTTTGCTATTTTCAAATCTAAACAAAATACAACCTAAACTTGATTTAAGTGATAAATCTCATTTTTTTAGAGTGAAAATTACAGATAAATTAGCTTTATTTTTTGCCAGTTTCCAAGTACTTCTCTAACTTTTAAAAGCAGTTTGTGCAAACCCTTAAAGTTCATGTAAACGGTCTTTATATCCATGCTGGATATTGCAGTTTAATTTCATATTTTATTATTATTGTTGTTACTTTACGCCTAACTATTTCTTTAACAGGAGATTGCACATGTGAGTAAGTATGTGTGTCCACTTGTCTTTCTTTATTCTTTAGAGACACCGCCGAGACTTTTAATTAGCAGGCAAACCAAAGAGAATTCGAAAGAATATATTGTTTAAAATGAATGGAACTGGTGTAAGCACTTAAGTAAAAAATATATATATAATATTTTTCTTGAGTTTCCCATTTTTGTCTAAGACAAAAACAAATATTCACATTTGAAATGGAAAGGTTAATGGCACCATTGCCCGGTGATAGAAGCAACACTGACAGACTCTATAAGCAAGCTTGTTATCTCTAATTATCTGCAGTTTATAATCCATAGGATAAACAGAAAGTAATATTTGGGTTGTGGACACAAGGATTTCCTCTCTTATGTGCAGAATCAGGGATGCAAACACAATTATCTGTGACACATCCATCCAGCCGCAGGAGAACTGCTCAGTTTTAAATGCAAGATTCATGCAAGCAAACAGACAAAGCAAACGTAAGCTTACACTAATTACTTGCATGCATGCTTTAAATGGGCAAACATAGTGAATGGGAGAATTCATGCATGTGTGCAGGCTGTGCACAAGGGCATATAAAACACAAGACATAATATATATTGTTATTCTATTATCTGACCCTCTCGGGTATCTCCATCATACAGGCCTCCTGTGACCTCAGGGGTCAAAGCAGGGTGTGTGTCCTCCCCCACAATCAATGACCTTTGTTGAGATTTGCTGAGGAGACCCCCAGGGATGCTCTGCAGCAAGGACACATGCACACGTGCACACAGACGCACACACACTTCCCACACGCTTCATACTGTGAAATAAAGATATAAAAATATATATAACAGGATAAGCATAGTCATAAAGTTCCTGTCATATGGACTGGTTGGGACAGAAGAAGAAAGAAAGTACAATAAAGAAGCCTAATAAATATTTTTATGCTGTGACACTTGCAAGCTATCATTTTTGAACCAACACATCCCTTCTTAGCTGAACAGGATCAAACTGCATCATTCTCTTATGAGTATCACCAAGTTATGTGCTGATGTTCAGAAATAAGTCAGTTTATTATTGCTTGGTTACTTGGACATCTAGTTAATGGTTCATTCTATTCAGCAGTGAAACATAAGACTTGAGATTTCCTTGTTAGAAATTATAGTGCAGTCTCAGTCTCCCACAACTGAACATTTCTCAGATGTGCATAACTGCATTAAATTTTAATTAAACTTGTGGTAGAGAAAGGATGTAATTATGGACTTACCCTACTATATGTGACCATTTGTGTGTGTGTGGCTATGTTACAGAGCAAGAAAGTGTGTATTCCATTGTCCCAACAATACTTCTTTTTGTTTTGCAAAATTACTTTTAGGTGTGAGATATCAGTCCAGAGAATCAGTTTGGTTAAAAACTCAAAAATAAAGCCATCTTCCAGTCTGTATGACATCATTACCACCATTTTCAATGTGCAAATCTGAGGGGTCATTACTGGCCAAATCTCCCCCCATCAAGGATTGGCTTCCAGTTAATCCAGCAATTGTTATTCATTAGGCCTGTCTCGTATCTGAGCTTCATCGGTGACCTTTGACTCTTCTGTCGAAACAGATTAGCTCATCATCTTTAGTTAGGGCATCATCTGCCCCACCTCAGGGGTCAAGTTCATTATGCACCATCCTAATTACAGATTTACCTTGCTTAATTGGATGTTTGTGGCTGAGGAACACAGGGTCATTTGAAGATGGATTAAGAGTTGAAGTTAAACTTTATCATATAACAGGAAATTTGGGAATTAGATTATATGGGCCAGAATTAGGTGCTGATTTTGAATATATTATGCTGAGTGAGTAAGGATAATGTAAGTGAGTCTCCACAGAGCACTACTGGGAATAAATGAGTGTCATCATAAAAAATGTCCTGAGACCAACCATCAAAATAATTGAACCTTCCATTGAAGTGCTTCACCCTGGTTCTCTCATCTATTTCCAATTCATGTTGCAAAAGTCGCCTTTATCTGGCTGGTATATGCGATTGCTGGCCATAACTCAAGGAGATGGAGTGAAAGGAATGAGAAAAGGAAAGGAGTGTGAACAGTAAAGTGAAATATACACCTGACGCTCAGAAAGGAGCTTTTTTTTTTGTCCTTTTTTTCTCTTTCTGAATCAAACTGGTAGAAATGGAATATGTAATGAGGTTATATTTAGGGGCTGATAACATGACTCCAATGAGTAATGGAACTGCAAAGGTGAAGATTCATTACCTGCCACATTATGATTTAATCAAACTGCATAGAATTATATTCATTTTTCTCTCACAAAGGGCTCCTTCTTATGTGGCCTTTCCCCCGTGTGCATGCATTAGGAAGGTGGTTTTACAGGAGAAATCTTGGGCCTATAGCTTAAGGTCTGCAGCAGAGAAAAAGAAAAATCCTTTAATTTCACAAGCAGTAAGGAAAATAAAAGGATTGAATTTTTAAGATACTTGCCGTTTTATATATTAAATGGTCCCTTTAATTAACCGAATCTGCAGAATTTAATTAATAATTGAATAATGTGTTGTAATAATGTGCAGTCCTATGGTTGAAACGCATACATCACCAGTAGGCTGAATATGCAAGTGTGTAAAGACCCACCATAGGAAGCCTTTCTGGAAGGAAGGCCATTTACCATTATGCACTAAAGGGAAACTCCCCTGACTATGGTTGTTGTTTTTCCAGAATTGTGACTCATTAATTCCAATGTTTCTCCAGGAACATTAAGAATGTGTGTGTGTGTGTGTGTGTGTGTGTGTGTGTGTGTGTGTGTGTGTGTTTTCTTTTTTCCGAATACCTTCAATATGGCAATATCAGATACATCTGCAAAGCATACCTCCTAACTTAACTAAGCATACCTCAAAAAAACTATACTGCCATCACACAAATTCGAATGCTTTGCAGAAGTCTTGAGCCATCCCTCATTTCTTTATATTTTGATAGGACAATGAGAAACATGTGCAGCAATTTATTGAAACTTGTGCAAACACACATGGTAATACAGTATATGCAGAAAAACAGAGTCTGCACAATGTTATGAGGCTTGAAAGCCAATATTTATGTAGTATATTATATGACCAGATCTTCTCTTCAACACAGTCTGAACTCTCTTAAACAAGCATTCTTGTAATTTCTTTAAGTAGTCTTCAGGAACAGTTCTATAGGCTTGCAACAAGCTCATTTTTGAATGTTGGTTCCTTTTTGTACTGTTCTCTGTCAAGATAATCCCACAATGCTTCAATAATGTTAAGGTCTCAATCTGGGGAGGTGAATCCATGACTGACAGTGTTCCACCGTGTGATTTTCTATCCAGGTATTATTTTAGTAAATGCTAAAAAATTTCCAGACAGTATTGTATGGTGGATCTAAATCTGAGCCATTCATAATTCCACCTATTTTTCTGACAAGATCCCCAACACCGTGGCTGAAATGTAGCCCCAAACCACAACAAAGTTGATACCATATTTTACAGATGGCTGTTGACAATGTTTCCACTGATTTCTAGTCCAGATATTTTGGATCCCTTTGGTTTCCCTTTTGTAAAAAATGTTTTTGTTTTTTTTTCATTCCATTCATCCATCACTGCATCTTTCAGTCCATTTTCCTCTGCTATGTGTATCCAGGTTGTGGGAGCAGCAGCCTAAGCACAGAAGCCCACACCTACCTCTCCCTAGGCACCACCTCCAGTTTTTCCAGGGGAACACTGAGGCGTTTCCAGGCCAGCAGAGAGATATAATCTCTCTAGCATGTCCTGGGTCTGCCCCCCGAGATCCTCCTGTGTGACATGCCCAGAACACCTAATCCAGGAGGCGTCCTTGTCAGATGCCCCAACCACCTCAACTGTCGCCTTTTGACATGGAAGAGTAGCGGCTCTACTCTGAGCACCTCCTGGATGGCTGAGCTCCTCAACCCCTATTTCCACAGTCTCAATCTTTCAGTCACTACCCAGAGCTCGTGACCACAGGTGGAGATAGAGACATAGATCAACTGGTAAATCGAGAGTTTCGCTTTCATGCTCAGCTCTCTCTTCACCAAGATGGACCGGTACAGCATCAACATCACTACAGAGCAGCCCCAATCTGTCTGTTGATCTGCTTCTCCCCTCACTCCTGACCAAGACCCCCAGACACTTAAATACCTCTACTTAGGGTAGAAATTTGTCTCTGATTGGGATTGGATTCTCCACCCTTTTCTGTATGTGTGTGTGTACACAACCATTCCATTCAGTGAACAGTAAATGGATCAACTGAAGGACCAGATGGGTCTCTTGTGTCCTGTATGAGTGTAAAAGTTTTAAACAAGATTTTTAAACAAGATTTTTTTTTTCCTATTTCTTAAGGACATTACTTTCAGATACTCTTAATCTATTTTCATGCACAAGAACACTTGGGTCTTTCAGATCAAAGCATAAAGAAACGAGGGGTGGATCATAAATTTTACACACGCTGTATGCAAGGACCAAATTTATAATATTACATCCATTTTCATTTTTAGGTGAAAAAACAACAACATTTTTTAAGGAGTTGTCTTTTTCTGCTTAAGAGGTGGTCACATTAATGTTGAAAAACATTATATTCTGAGAACTGTTTTGAGAATTTACAGTGAAAAAGATCAGGAGTTTGTATCTTTGTGTATTTCCTGCTCTCAATCCATCTTTCGATATAATCATAGTTCTCGGCTCCAGGAAAAGTGATGAGAGCCTCAAAGAAAAACTTGCTTTGGGTCCTGTGTTGTCTAGAGCCAGCCCTGCACATTCCACAATGCAGCGTCAACAGTTTGATTCCTGACCCAGAGATCCTTGTTGCCATTATAACAATGGCCCTTGTTTCCTTTCCCTTGAAATCTGTTGACTGTTACATACTGTCACAACCCGGCTCATAGGAAGTGACAATCAAGAGGGAGACCACACACAGGCTTTTAAAGATTTCTTGTCTGGCGATCCGGGGTAGCAATCAGATAATTCTGTTCAGACCGTTTCTGTACCACGGTGTAAGGCCCAGCAAACCGTGCCTGGAATGGTGACCCTGCAATCGGCAGTAAAGCCAAAACCTGGTCACCCGCACTAAACTGCTGCTCTTCAGAACGCCGGTCATGAAAATATTTCATCTTGACCTGAGCCTTTTCAAGGTTCTGTTTTGCCAATCGACCTGCCACATACAGTCTGTGCCAAAAATCATTAACATAATCTATCAAGTTCACTGGTGGTTCACCTGACAACCACTTATCACACAGCACTTTCAAGGGTCCCCGAACTTTGTGGCCAAAGACCAAGTCATTTGGGCTAAACCCAGTACTCTCCTGGCACACTTCTCACGCTGCCAACAGAAGCCACAGTAAACCTTCCTCCCAGTCACTCCTCATTTCGGTGCAATAGGCACGTAACAAGGACTTCAGTGTTTGATGGGAGCGCTCTAAAGCACCTTGGCTCTGTGGATGATAAGGAGAGGCTTTATTATGTGTGATGTTCAACAGCTTGAGAACAAACAGTCAATGAGCAAATGTTCAAATGGGTTACTCACAGCAGGGATGGGACAAAGTGGAGCAGGTTTAATAGACTGATTGAAACATCACGCTTAAGACGTGGCCAAAAGAAGTAGCGCAAGATGTAATTGTAAGTCTTCGTCACTCCCAAATGCCCAGATTTGTCATGAGAACACTTCAACACCTCATCTCGGATTTAGTCGGAACCACAATCTGGACAACTGGACTTCCAACACAGTCCAACCCTTGCAGAATCCAGCTACGGACTAGTACATCCTTCTCCAAAAAATAACCAGAGGCCGCACTTCTAGCGTCAACACTAGGTTGCACTTTGTGAAACAGCTCAGTCAGTGAAGCATCAGCACGCTGTGCTTGAATTAACTCTTGCTGGGAAACTGACAAATGTTCAGGAACAATCAAATCTGGTTCAACCTGACACTCTTCTGCTTGAGTTACAGGCTCTGCATCCCTTTTAGCTGCAGCCGTTGTAACAGCACAAGCTGCAAAGTCAGAAAAACCCTGTTCACACTCAGGGGACTCATTCAGAACTCTAGATTCAAAAGGTAAAGAACTGTCAGCCCAGACTCTATTTCCAGCCAAATCATTCCCCACGCCCTCAAGTAGCAAAGCAGGACGAACACCAAGGCAGATATCATCATCCACAAAACTGCATGACAGCCTGACTTTATGCAATGGGGCACAGATAGTGGTTAAACCCATGCCTTGAACAAGTACACACTCACCAGTACCAGTAACCTGTGAAAATGGCAACACGGAGGCTAAGACAAAAGAATCCTTCGCTCCTGTGTCACGCAAAATCTTTACAGGAACTTTATGAACATCACCTGGGAGTGATACAAACCCATCTGACACAAAATCCTTTAAAACCCCGAATAGCTCTCTGAGTCAGACTTAGGCAAAACTAGCGTTTCCCGAGAGACTACTGAAACTTCCCGTGCAGGAATAGTAAGAGCCACAGGCTTAACCTTTTTGCCTGTACGCACTAACTTGCTTTTCAACAAGGGACATTCTGCTTTCCAGTGTCCATCACCATGGCAGTAGTTGCAAGCTTGACCAAACTTACTGGGCTTCACACCACCATTGGCCTTCGCAGGAACTGATGACATAAATTTAGTTTGACCAAAAGCTCTAGCGGGAGCACCAACTGAAAAACAGTTTCTACCAACCTGCCCCTTATGTGCCAAGATATATTCATGTGCCAAGATATATTCATCTGCCAATTTAGCAGCGTCAGAAACTGTTGTCACTTCCTGTTCAGCAATGTAAGTGGCAACCACAGGAGGAACACACTCTTTAAACTGCTCCAATACCATTAACTCACATAAATCCTGAAAAGTAATCACTCCCAGTGCAGAACACCATCTGTTGAAGTGCTTAGTTAAATCCCTCGCAAACTCTACATGCGACTGCTTATCAGACTTCCTCCATGATCTGAAACGTTGACGGTAAGCTTCCGGTACCAACTCATACGCTTTCAGAACTGCATCTTTAACAGTAGCAAAACTCTGACAATCAACTGCACTGAGTGCTGAATAAGCTTCCTGAGTCTTTCCAGTCAAAACAGACTCTAACATAATCACACAGTCAGCTTCTGGCCATCCTCTCAATTCGGCAATGCGTTCAAAAAGGGAGAAAAGGGCATCTGGCTCTCTTTCATCAAATTTCGGCACCAAACACAAATTACGCACAATATCAAAAATTTCAAATCCTTGTAGAGAAGACTCTTCAGCCTCAACACCACCTGATAACTTGCCCGCCTTGATTAGGTCTAGGCGATACTGCTCTAGCTCCATCTTTTCCTTTTCTAAAGAATGCCTCACACATTCTTTCTCAATGCTCAGCTTGTCCCTTTCCATTTGTAAGAGTAACAACTCCTTTTGCTGCTCAAAAGACAAAGCAACTGTAGTGAAGACCACAGACTGATCAACATCAGCCACTAAAGTCTTCATTTTACCTGGCAACACGCCTTTCTTTACTAATGCAGCCTTTAACACTCCTTTAACCTCATCTTTTAACCGTTTATCCCCAACATCGGCATCATAATGTTCAACAAGTTTCAACAGTTGTTCTTTAGTACAACTATTCAAGAGTTCCTCCGATGGAGACTGAACAAAAGCATCAACTGTAGCCATAACAAAGTATTGATCCTTGACATGCAATTGAAAACAGCACTTTCCCACTAACTGCCTAACCAAAATCTACTTAACTAAAGCCTAGTCTTCATGCAGTTACTTACAGTGGGTACTTATGCACTAAAAACTGCCAGAAAGAGAAAAGCAACTGCACAAACAGCGACCCCCTCAATTCTGGGGACGTGCTCCCGAGACGACTGCTCTAACCGTGTTCACCGCAACAGAAATTTCATGAATGTAGCGCCAGTAAACTTAAGTCTATAGCAAAACAACAGTATTAACATGACTGCCACCACTTAATCTTCCTAACCATGTGGCCTCCCAAAAACAATACACAGCAAACCCAGAATATCAAATCACCACAAATAACCAAACTCATCAGCAATCAACTCAACAATTGCCTACAAGGCAAGTCCTAGCCAAGACACAACTAGACGAAGTCACCTAAACAGATGACATCAAACAGCACTAGTTGCAATCAGCTGCAAACAGACCAGCTCTCAATCAAATGTTAGAAAGCTTACCAAACCAGGATAATTGCACAGACGAGCCCCCATTTGTCACAACCCGGCTCATAGGAAGTGACAAGTAAGAGGGAGACCACACACAGGCTTTTAAAGGCTGTAAGACATTTAATGAAAATAAGGTAAGGCAACTTAAACAGAATTTAAAGGACATAACAGCCATAACTGAAACTTCCAAATGAACATGATGGGTGCCAGACAGAGAGAGCCAGAGCCAGAACAAGACAGCTGGTTCAGTCAAGGTGTCTTTATATACACTGGGACTGGGCTTCTCAGGTGTGCTCCATCTATAATTGGGTCAGCTCCACCTACCTGCAAGAAACAGGTAACAGAAAAAGCAAAACACAAGGCCAGCCCATTGGCCATCACAATACAGACATAAATGTCAAAATATTAAATAGGGTTTTGCATATTAAATCTTTCACTTTCCTCTCACCCTTCTGGCACAACTGGTGCTTTCAAAATCCAGTACTGGTCAAAGTTCTCCTGGCTGTAAGCCAAAATCGAATAAGCAATGTCTACTTTGTTTTAAATCAGCCACACAGACTTACATTAGATATGTATAGACATGAACAACATGAACCTAGCATCCCAGTAGCTCCATGAACAGGTCAGCAGGGCACACAAAGGGAAATGGCAGGAAAATGGGACTCACCTGTGAATATAGTTCACATTTGGTAGTAGAATTAGTTGCTTTATACGATAACTAAAATTTAGTTTGATGATTAATTACATGAGACTTCATTACCATTTTCTTTTACACTGTTAATATAATAATTACTAACCAATACCTCTATTAATGTGATGTTGTTATTTGTTTCTCAAAAAAAAAAAAAATTTTTACTTTTCCCATTAACTCCAGCCTGGTCTATGCTTTGTGGGTGAAAAACAATATGAAAGTTACAAATACCCAATATATTAATAATAACCAAAACTTATAACTACATGCTAACTTAATCCCTAACATTTCGGTGTAATGATATAATTGAAACTTTTGCTTGTTTGACTTTCCTTGTATGTATGAATGGATGTTTGTGTGCTGTCCCTTCAATAGACTGGTGACCTATCCAGGGTATAACCCACCTCTCACCCCTCAGCAGCTGGGACAGGCCCCAGCCCTCCAGCAATCCTGGATTGTGCAATCCCGGATAAGTTGATAAGAAATGAATGGACAGATGGATGTTTTAATTAATGATCTACTCTCAAATAAAATGAAATGTCCAGTTCACTTCTTGCTAAAGCCAACTTTTTTATAGGGTTCTGTGTATCGTTCCACTTAAAGTTGCAGTGCAATACCATAATTGTTTTGCAATACAGTTTGTTTCAGTATGGCCTATATTGAGGACTAAATGTTGTCATAGTGTCATTTCACGAGTTACCCATGACTCTCAGCCTTATATCCGTGTCTCCTGGTGCCAAGTAAAATCATTCGCTCAAGAAGATTGTTTGTTAATACCACTGACCCTGTTATGCTTGCTGCCACTGCAATACCTCATTGAGATGCACACTTTGCAAGGTAAACAGTGTTCTAAAGGATTCTAAATGAGGTAATCCAGCTGTGGCCTCTCCTCCTCTTGCCTCAGGCAGGGTTTTCAATGTAAGAACTGTTACACACCCTCTTTTATGTTAATCTGCTGCGCTGGCTGCAAAATAGGAACCACATGTCTGGCACAAAGTGCTTGAGAGAGCAATGACAGACTGGTCTTTCACAGGGTGGATGCTGTAGGACCTGGCAGAGACACAAGCGGACTGCCTGAAAGACAGAGGCATGCAATCTTGAAAGGATCTTACCACATCTTAGAAGATCAGATAAAATTATTTAATAAGCCTCACACTGATAAATCTTGATTGAGGGACACCGACTTCATAGATTCCATTGCAGATCTGTTAGAACTAATAGCTTCATAATACTCAATACACTGCTACCCGTTTCTCTCTGTGACATACTTGTACACAGCTATTTCTGTCATACTTGTATCCACCTATTTCATTGATTTGTAAAATGCCAAAACGTGGGTTAAGTGCTGAGAGGGGAGCAGGACGTGAACATTTTAGTCAAGGGTTCCTCAATGACATCCCCAGGCCAGAGAAAATGGAGGATGACAGTAGGCACCTATACCATACAGGGCTGTTTTGAGAAGGACGACTTCCGTGCTGTTAAAATGCTGAATGCAGTGAGCTCTACCAGGTCAAGTTACTGACTCCAGCCCAATAATTCCTGAAACTGGAGAAGTAAAAGTGTGAGAGATGAAGATAAGATTTGGATTTGGTAAATTATTTTGCTACAGCAATAAATAACAACAACAACAACAACAGCAACCACAAGAGCTGGCCCTAACAATACGAAATAACAGCAGGAAATTGTGCAGGTAAGAGGTAAACAGAGGTTACACTCAGCCAGAGTTCCAGAATTGATCTTAATTTTAGAAGGAAGTGGAGTTGGTGGGTTACTTGGTTATCTTTATTAACAGACTGCGGAGAACATACTAAATGGCCAGAGGACTCCAGAGTAGACTGGGAGAGAGCAGTGGAGGATGGGCAGGCAGATAATTCCAACTTTTACTGCAAGTATTCCTGAAGTAGCTGCTAGCCGACTTGTAATAACAGGTTGAAGCAGTAGCAGCTTTGGACTCTTGAATCACCACAACAATACAGGAATAGCAAAGGAAAACATCAACCATCCTTTCACAGGAGCCAATCAAGAGAGCACAGTTAAACAGGGCACAAAGCAAAAATCAGCTCGGAGTATGAGGGAGCCAAAAACACTTCCATCAATGTGCAAAAACCTAGGAGAGAATGAAAACATAAGTTGGTCCTTAAGTACTACTCACTGATGAGAAGATGAGAGACAGGTGTGACAGCTGACACCTGGAAACAGAGGCTCCACCAGCAGGTGGGCCCGGGGAGAACAGCCGCCCGCAACTGCACCTGAAAAGAGAAAGAGAGCAAGAGTCAGAAAAGGGGGGGAGGGGGGGACAGACAACCCAGACCATGACAAACAATAAGATACGTAAATAAAATATCTCAGACTCAGTGAAGATTCAAATTCCTATATTTGTCATAAAGTCAATGCACAGAGAAAAACAAGAAAAACGCAATAAAAAAAATAAATGACAAATAAAAAAACAAGCTATAGAGACAAATAAAATAAGGTATATAAAAAGATTTATGAAGCAAAGAACTAAATAAAGAATTTATTTAAAAACAAACATGCAAAGTAAAAGTATTTGTGCTCAGCTATTGCACTGTATCTGTATATTGTGTAAGCAAAATAAAACTTTAAATATCAATAAAATGTTAGACTTAAAGAGTGGGTGACTCTCTGTCAGACAGATGTAGTGTATTATAAAGCTTTATTGCATGTGGTATGAATGATTTCCTGTATCTGACCTTCTGGCAGCAGAGCTAAATCAGTCTGTTAGAGAAAGTGCTCGGCTGCCTGTCCAGTAAGTGGTGCAAAGGGTGGTAATGAATATCTATAATGGATAACATTGTTCAGTGACCTCCTCTCCACCACAGCTTCAAAAGTGTGCAGTTTGCAGCCAATCTCATAGCCAGACTTCCTAATCAGTTTATTCAGTCTGTTGGTGCTGCACCTCTAGCTCTGATTCTGGTCCCCCAGCAGACCACAAACACTGCGCTCACCACACATGACTGATCTCCAACATTTTGTTGCACATGTAGAAGAATCTCAGTTTCCTTGGGAAAGCCAGACTGCTCAACCATTTTTTATTTATTTGATTTTTATTTATAAAGCCTCAGTGTTGATTTGATTTCTGTCAGTTTTGACATTAAGGTAGTCCAGCACATCAAGACCCTGCCTGGGGATTGCCATGCACTGTGCAGCTGTCCTCATGCTCGAAGTAGATAACTATCTCTCTAGTCCAGGCCTATGTGGAGGTCTTTTAATGGACATCACCAACTTTGACAACCCAGTCCCACACACTGGAGCTGGTCGCTTATATGGTCAATATCCATGAGATAGTGGATGTGTTCACTGGCATTTCCTGCCACTTCTCTCTCAGTAGAAGGTTGGGGATCTAAATCCTGGCCAGGGCATGCATTTAGTACGCAAGCCTACCTGGTAACATGACTGAGAGATATGTAACTGAAGACTGCCATATGTGACAAGTTGGGAGTGACAGACCTGTCTCACTATTAACTAAAGGGATATCAGGGACAGATATCAAAGGATGCTTTGAAATCTGACGACATAAGTTGTTTTTATTAAACTTTCACAGCATGTCTTTTATCCTGTCTTCCTTCTCTAACCCCAACTGGTCGTGGCAGATGATCACTGACATTCATTCGCACTGGTTCACATGGACTAAAAAGTTTCACAACTAAGAAAAATGTGTAATTGTGCACTGCCTCTTAAAGTACCTTTCCTTTGAGTAAACTGACAAATGTGACTCTAAGTTTCTCCTTGTAACTCCATCTTACTTTATCTCTTAGAGCTTTTATATGAATCCTCTGGCCAACACATCGATTTGCCGTCCAACTGTCTGTTACGACGCAGCGTTCTTCAAGCTGCTATAAGCTCCCAGATGTGTTACTCTAATTAAATCTATAGTGTAGTTTACTTCATTGACAGCTCATTCTAAAAGTTATCCATCATTCCCTTGAAGCACGCTGGTACTCACTCTGTGTAATTGAAAGATTTCCCTGGAAATCTTCCAGGCTTAATGTGTCGGATATTTGCAGCCCATGGCTCTTTGCCTTTTTCTTTTGCACTTCTAATACATTAGCCATCTTGTTGTGATTTATAAAAGAAGTAGATCTTTCAAAAGGCCAAACGATTGGCAATTACAGTTATTGGTTTCCTGAATGCTTTTTACTTGTGGTATGAACTTCAATGCTAAAAAGTGAATATATTATAGGGATTGTATACTAAATGAGTAAGCAATATTTCTTTTAAAAACAACAGAGTTAGTTATTATTCAGCGAAAACCAACATAGCTATGGCTAAGCGTCTATATTTTGAACTGTTTCCTGGTCATGTCAAACAGAAGCATTACAAATTGTGACCCAAGTAATTATGATGAATTATACAATGTTCTATATTTCAGCATCTAACCACTCAATGATGCACATGGGAGGCCAGCAGACTGCAATCCGATCCCTGCGCTAGGTTTACTTTACCAGCACTATAAGTGTGGTGCAATTATACCAATTTTCAGGTGATAACACCATGTGTAATATGCATATAGGTTTACTGTTCAGTCTCAGTCTTCTTACGTTAAATTATTAACAGACCCAACTGACCAATTGAAGGAAGAAAGGCAATATTCTTTGTTTAGCAAGAAACCTACTGTGGCCAACTGTACATGCAGACATGTACAGCCACAAAAGAGAAAAGGGCCGTCGAAAAGAGAGGGCAGCAGTGGGTTGAGAGTATACATGTGTAAGCCATTTCATAGACCCACACCATGGGAAATAATCTGCCTTATACGCTCAGCTCCAGTTTCCATAAGATTAATTCAGGGAGAAATAATAACAAAACTGGAGCACTTGTTAATTGGGTCATATTTCAACACTTACACAAGCCCGTCTATTAATGAAACTAAAACACACAAAACTGAAATGTTTTTCTTATACCTAGGAAAGGTAGGGACTGCCCCATGTGCACAGAGAAGTTAGAAAAGGTATTTACATCTTTGTGGGAATGTACAGTAAAAGGTGGAGTGGATCACTTTTCTCATTTCCTCTTCCTGTTTCTACTCCTCAGGTGTATGTGTCTATGTGTGTCAGACTATGTCTCTAAACCTGAGCGGCGATCATTGACTATGAAAAGCTGTTACAGAATGTCTCAGTGGTCATTTCCCCTCCTAATACCAGCATTTACCACTTGAGCCTTTAATTTCCAGTTCTTAGGCAGAAGTACCGCAAGAGAGAGAGAGTGAGAGAGAGAGAGAGAGAGAGAGAGAGAGAGAGAGAGTACTGGTGTTGCTAAATTTCCACAATTCAGAGAATGGATAGATACGCATAGTCAGTAATACAAATTACAAATTAGTTAGTAAAATAAATTACAAACTATTTGAATAACCATTGTTTTTTTTTCTTTTGTTTGGTTTTGTTTGTTTCTTTCATGGATGAATATTACTAGATGCATGTTTTCACACATTTTTGTAACCTCGCAGTAGTTAGTCTCCCACTCTTTACCCCCATTGGTAACAGTTGTGGTCAGAAGTTTACATACACTCAATATGAAAATGAACGGTCATTTGCGGCTTTTAATGATTTATCAGAACTGTTCTTTTCCCATTTTGGAATGATTGTACAGCATGCATCATTATACACCCCCATTAATATTTGGTTAAATGTCCCTGAGTAAGTTACACCTTGACCAGATGTCTTTAGTAGCCATTAACAAGTTTCTGACATACTTCTGGCTGGATATTTGACCACTGTTCTAGACAGAATTGGTAGAGTTTCATGTAAATTGGTTGGTTTCCTGGCATGGCCCTGATTTTTAAGCATACTTTGCAAATTGGGGTTGAGGTCAGTTCTTTGGGAAGCCTATTCCAGAAGCTTGAACTGATGATCTTGGAATCTGCAGTTGTTTAGAAATGAGTCCAAGAGACCTTCCCAACTTGTGTAAATCTGCAATTCTCCTTCTTAGATCTTCAGTGAGTTCCTTGGACATTCCCATTGTTCAGATTATTGGTCGATCCACCGAGGGCTGTCAGACAATTCCATTTTTTCTGCCAACGAGAAACTACCACTTGCGGTCAAGAAGGTAATAAGCTTTGGCGCTGTCAAGTTGAAAGACACTGTAGCACCCTGAGCACCACTTATTAAAAGGTTTAAGTGAGTGTGTTTATGTATTATAGCCTGTGTGTGTACTTTCAAACATGTGCACACAATACTTTTTATAGAGTCATTAAAGATGTATGCTGGAGAACCATTTCACACTGGAGAAAGACTAGTCCAAAGAAATCATTAAAAGCCCAGAATTAGCATGATATTCATGTTCATGATGAGTTTTTAAAAACTGCAAGTGTATGTAAAAATTGCTATGTTAAAATTATTCTTCATGTTTATGCCATTGATAGTCTTCTTATAAATACTGAAGATATTTACAATCATCTTTACAACTGTCAGTAGCATGCATCACCATGAAGAAGCCCTTAAAAGGAAACGCTGCATGAACATACTAAATAAACCATTAAAGAGAATCATTAAAATCTGCACATTTGCTCAAAATGGAACAAAATGCAGTCCCATACTTGTGCAAGAGATTAGGAACACAGGGGTCAGCCCTATCTGAACCCCCTTCACACAAATAATATCTCTAAAACTCCATTAACCACCCAAATCCCATCTGCAAGTGCTTATTATCTAATGGAGAGCAAGAATCCAGAAGTTTTAACCGAGATTCAGTTCACCCTTTATCCTTTCTTCACCCGTCTTTTCCTCCACCTCTCCGTCACCCTGTGTTGCTCATCTCCTACACTGCGGATGTGCTTGAGCATGTCTCCCTTCACCGTAGCCCAGTTTATCCAAAGACATTGTCCTGGCTCCTTAAGTAATTTCTCTCTCTGCCACCATTGCACAATGCCCTCTTACCAACAACTGTGTTACGACCGCTCAACTGTACACACATTACTATGGGAGCATAGATTGAGACCATGCTACAGGAATTAGGTGCACACAAACACATAACAACAAGTGCCACAATGCGCGCACACAAGATGCACACATATACACACAAAGAGAAAAGCACACCATAACTGCCAAGTGAATCATCGGATTTGCATCTCATTTCTCTATGTGTGTATTAGTTTTAGTGTGTGTGCGTGTGTGTTTCTAGCTCTCTGAATACCTTGGTGCCATAAAAAGGCTCCCCCCTTCTTTCTCTCTCTCTCTCTCTCTCTCTCTCTCTCTCTCTCTCTCTCACTCGCTTGCTTTTTCTTTTTTCTTTTTTTTTTGCTCTCTTTCTCTTTCTCTCTCCAAAAAGGCCTGTACTATTGCAATAGGGAACAGATTTAGATGTGCAGTGACAGCTTAATAAACGGAATGTCTTTGGATGCCTCCGTCTGTAGGGGGAGGCGTCTAGGTGGTTCGGGGAGCCGCTCAAAATGCATCAATAGGAGGAGGATCTTTCTATGGTGCTGCTAAGGTCTTTACAAAGCCCGCAGTGGCTGACCTACAAAATGGTGGTCAAGATGGGGCTTTATGTTTAAGGGCTGAAAGGGAGGAGAGGTCTGATTAGTAGGTTAGGGAGAGTTCAGTGGCTCTGTAAGGCTCTGGAAGACCTGCTGACTGGGGTTTGAATAGCCCCGGTGGCATGGTAAACAAGCTGAATAGGAATCCAAGGCAAAGGGAGTGGAGCTGTAGCGCTAGGTGGGAGGGGTAACACTTGTCTGGGTTCAGGGAGCCCTCACAGGAGCTGTGTTGAGGGCACTGGCCCTGATTATAGAACCCACTGAGGCTGGCGCTCTGCAAAAATGGGGCTCCATGCAAGGTGTTAAACCAATCCTACTTCACAGCTAACCTCTCATTTATTCATCATCAAAGGAGCCTCCTGATCATAAAAGCCCCAGGGCAAACTTGGCAAAGTGGTGAACACTCTCCATATCAAATCTGAACACCTTTTCTCATTTTTCTAATATGTTTTACATGCTTAAAGAGAG